>NC_026000.2:78213442-78508317 GCF_000442705.2 Elaeis guineensis
TTTCTCTTTCTCTTTGCTTTGTTCCCCTTTTGTGAATGACTTCTTTCTCATCCCCTGTTTCCTTTTTCTTAGAAACTTCTTAAATCTCCGGGTGATGAGTGCCATCTCTTCATCCTGTTCTTCATCTTCAGTGTCATCCGTTTCATCATCAGGCGAAGCTGTGGATTTGAGGGCAATGGTTCTTTTCTTTTTGACTTCATCCTCTTGATGTTGCTTCATGCTAAGTTCATGAGTCATCAAGGATCCAAGAAGCTCTTCTAGAGGTAGAGTGTTCAAGTCCTTTGCTTCTTGGATGGCAGTCACCTTGGCTTCCTAAGTTCTTGGCAATGACCTGAGAATCTTCCTTACAAGCTCACTGTTAGTATAAGATTTGCCAAGACTCTTCAAACCATTAATTATATCAGTAAAACGAGTAAACATAGCAGTTATGGACTCATCATGCTCCATTTTAAACAATTCATATTTATGCACAAGCATGTTTATTTTAGACTCTTTTACTTGATTTGTTCCCTCATGGGTTACTTCTAACCTATCCCATATTTCTTTAGCAGATGCACAAGTAGAAATGCGATTAAATTTATTTGCATCAAGTGCACAATAAAGAACATTCATAGCTTTAGCATTTAATTGTGCCAATTTCTTATCAACCTCATCCCATTCTTTCTCGGGTTTGGTTGACTCCTCACCATCTATAATCTTGGTGGGTGTGTGAGGACCGTTCACTATGATACTCCACATATCATAGTCGAGTGCTTGTATGAATATCTTCATCCAACTTTCCAATAGGTGTAATTAGACCCATTGAAAAGTGGAGGTCGGTTGGTAGATTGCCCCTTGGCTAGAGAAGTACCGACATGGGTTGCCATAGATCTTTGGCTCTTTGATTGTTAGATCAAAGAAGGGCTAGAGCATCGGGCTCTGATACCACTTGTTGCCCAGCTATGCAACCCAAGAGGAGGGGTGAATTGGGTTTTTAAAAATTTTATGCTCAATTAATTGCTTATGAAAAGTATTTGTTAAAAGCTTGATGAATGAGAAGAAAGACTTTAAATCAAGATTAATTACCTAAAGCAAGAATGCAAGGATATAATAAAGAAATAAAGAGAAACAATAAAGCACACCACAAACACAAGGATTTATAGTGGTTCGGTGCCAACCTTGCACCTACATCCACTCCCCAAGCTCCTACTTGGGAATTTCAATCCACTATACTTGTATTCAACCCGAATACAAATCGTCGGAAACTCCGACACTAGCTATCCCAAGCTAGTCCACTTTTTTCCGGGTACAAGCCAACCCAAAATACTGTGATTTCAGATTCGGATCAACCTACCCTTGTTTTGGAAACCCTCCAAAAACAAGAACAATTACTCACAAAGAGTAAGACAGTTTAGAGCACAAATAAGTACAAGAATAGCTCCTTAAATGAGCGAATATAACAATAAAAATACTTTACTCAAATGAAGAATCCCCTTTTGGATTTCCTCAAGGTGGATGAAGAGTTGAATGAACGCTTGAGGAGAAGGTGAACTTTGATTGAAAACTTCTTGAAGGCTTTGAAAGAGCTCTTGGTCAAGGTTGAAAAATTGGCTTGAAAAACCCTCTCTTTGAATGCTCTTGAATGCCCTTTTGAACGCTCTTGCTTTTCTCTTTCACAATCTCTCGTGTATATTGTAGATTCCTTGTCTCTCTCGAGTATATTGTGGATCCCTTTTCTTTTTCTCTCATGTATATCGTTGATTCTCTTTCTCTCTCGTGTAGATTTTGGATCCCCTCTTTTTCTTTCACCTTTTGAAACCTTTTATAGCCTTAAGAAATAAGGGAAAACATTTTAGGCAGAAAAAGAGCCGTTAGAGCATTTTAAGGGAGCATAAAAGGCAATTAAAACAGGCAAAAAACTAGCCGTTGCGGATGATTTCCGTCGCAGGGGTCGACTCATGAGTCGACTCATGCTTCAGGAGTCGACTTCTGTTGCAACAGCCAGAAACTTTGATTTCTGGATTTTTTGGCCCAAATCAGCAGAGGTCGACTCATGAGTCGACTCATGCCTTGTGGGTCGACTCATGAGTCGACTCACAGGTCATGTCAAGCCAAAAATCCAGCATGCCAAGGGAAATTTTTGCGTGCCAATCAGCTCATTGTGCCATGAGTTGACTCATGAGTCGACTCATGCACTTCAAACATTCATAACTTCAAAAATATAAGTCCAAAAATAATGAAATTTTCATCAATAGATTACAAATCATTTATTCTACCAAATGATACTATCAAATCAGGATTTTAGTAAAATTATAATTTTGCCCCTGAAGAGCATAAAGACTTTTTCAATTTAAAAATATTTGTATCTCTTCAATCTGCTTTGTAATCATCAAAATCAATTTAGGAGCAACAGAGGAGACACTAGTATGGTATACAGGTGAGATGTAAGGGTACATCTACACTGAACATGATCGACTCCGGAGCTATTTCTGCTGTCAAGATTTGCTCCGATGGGATATGGATATAAATGTCCCTCCGACCTGAGACTGCCATGGTGACTTGCAAGCAACTCACTGCACTTAGGCACTGGACTACCTGAATTTCTAATTCAGTGACGGAAGGATACTGGGTGTAGTCAAGTACTTAATTTGTCAGTGCGTGTGTCAAGATGGGATTGACCACTCCAGTTCTAGAGTTATGTACAGTCATGTTTCAATTTAGCAAAATCTTGACCATGGTAGTCCTAGAGAGGAGTCATAGGACTGTTTGAATTGAGCATGATTCGGATGATCTGATCAGGGTTGATAGTTTAACCTTGAGTCATCCTAAACACAGGGGTCAAAAGGGATGAATTATATAGTAACCATATTCATATAGGTTCTGAATGTTGCGATTGTGACTATTCGACCTATCCGAACATCAGATACCATTGTTAGATGGTCACTTTGATTAGTACAGGAATTGGTTCCTGTGCTACCGGCTTAGAATTGAACCTGCAGGGTCACACACATTAGAGGTTCCTATCTGATCTGATGCTGGTGAAGAGTCCTAAGTGTCTGAGATTTTGTGATCGAGAATCAGGATTCTCTGATCATGAGTTTCACACATTTTGGGTATTGAGGTCAAAAGTCCCACTGGTTTGGGACTTTTCGATCAGGATTTCATATCGATGAATTCTGATGCCCGATTGCCCATCGAATTTGGACTCAATATTTATGAGAGGTTTAATTAGTATTTTGATTGCTAATTAACTCAATTTGATTGAGTAATTATTTTTGGATCAAGTCCAATTGAATTGGATTCAGTTGGGTTTGACCCGATCAGGTTAAGGTTGACCTAATTGCTAAGGTATTTTGGTCCCTGATCTGATCAGGGGTTGGGCTTAGTCAATTCTTGATTTGATTAAAATTTTATTGAGCCTAAATAAATATAATTAAATTAGGTTTAACTTAGTCTAATTGTGCTTAACCTATTTTGATTAGGTTGGTTCAATTATGATCAAACCACCTTTTGAATTCAACTCCCTGTGCCACCTCACTTCTCTATGCCCATTTGAATTCACGAGAAGCAACTTCTCATGAATTTTCTCCCATAAAGAAGACATCCCACGCCCACACTTGTGCGCCAATTATCTGGATAAAAATAAGTTAGTTGGCCATTCAAATTCAAAGGATGTTTGAATTTGAATGGGCAACCAACTAATCCATGTGCCACCCACCTTATCTTGTGCACCCCTTGCTTTACACGAGAAAGAGTTTCTCATGTAAACTCTCCACACACAAAGAAGCCATGCCTCCTCTCTTCTCACACCCAGAGTGGATAAGGATGAGTTGGTTTGCATTTGAATTCAAATTCGATTTGAATTCAAGTGTGCAACCACTTATCTTTATCCTTTCACACAGATAAGACACGTCTTGCACTGTTTTAAAAGAGAAAGGGAGGTGGGGCGTGCGTAGAAATTTTTTGAGAGAGAATAGTGGGCATGAGGAAGCCTCTTGCATGAGTAGGAAGTTCAAAAACTTCTGAGAGAAAAAAAAAAGAAAAGAAACAAGAGTGGGTGCAGGGTTTTCAGTGAGTAACCTAGGGTTTTTGCCCGAGGTTCGGGAAGTGAGAAGGTGAGCTATGAGTTTCGTGAGCCCACCAAACTTTAGGGAGAGCTTCATCAACCTCTCTACCATCTTTGCTGATGATCTAGAGCATCCAAGGAGTTAGCAGATATCGATCGAAGGAGTTCGATCAGCATCGACCGTCGAAAGGACTCTACAACGAACTAGCATTCGTGAGGAGCCGATCAGATCGAGAGCTTTGTGTGGATGATTTGCAGAGGTCAGACATACTGTGTGGCTATATTGCAATGATCAGACCTTCCAGATGGTGATCAGATTACAGTGATCGACTACCTGCAGAAGGTAATGTGTTCTGAACACATAACAGTAAATTATTTACCATAGAAGTTTGAATTTCAAATTTAAATACATGCTATATATCATATTTAGATCTTAGTGTAGGGTAAACACATGTTAATTAATTAGATTAATTAATATTTTCCACTGTAAAATTATAATTTTGAAAAAGTTTTAAAATTACCGTTTTATCCCTGCACTGAAATTCACTTAAAAAATCCATCAGAAATGAAGATGAATCTCTCGATGCAGCTACCTATGTGATTGAGTTCTTCTATCATGAGTTCTGACTGAATTAGGGTTAAGGTGAACTCGTCAACCCAACATCAGTCATATGAATCAATCGATCGATCCGAGTCCGATGTGAAACTCTAATAGAAAATTTTTTTCTACTATTTCACTCTGTCATGGCCATGGGCTTAAGGACTCAATCTTTCGATCATCATAGGACTACTCCACTTATCTACCGAGGTTGATAGATCCCCTCTTGGTGCGATCTGGTTCCTACAATGAATATGCTACAGTCAACATTCACCTCAGGGTTCCGAATGGCTAAGAGATCGAGTTATGGTGTAGTCAAACTATAACACACTCAAGATGAACTGTCGATGTACCTCAGATCAAAGAACTAGACACACAGCTGTAGCATCGAGCTAGTCATCGATGAGAAGGTAGATTTTCTTATGACTGCTTGAGGTGGTCATGCTCAGTACTCTCATTCTCAACGAATACCTGTACTCTCATTTCGATGTCTCTACACCATAGACTCAAGACACATCTATCCTAAGCAAGCGATCGTACACCAACCTTCTGGATCGATCACCATCCTCGTGATGATCCTATGGTCAGGAGCTGTTTATGAGTTAGTTATGTAAATTCATGCCTTAAATTTTCAACTCTTGAAAATATAAATTAACATTCCTACTAACTCAAAAGATGTATCACAGACATAATATACACAATGTGATAGTAGAATAACCCTTTTATTCATTTATAGTTAAAATTATAAATTTATCCTTAAATTTGTACAGGAATGTGTCAGCCAATCTGGCATCTAGGGCACACATCTAACAAACTCCCACTTGACCTAATGCCAATTGGCTACATATCTAAGTCCCATCTTCTCAAGGTGGGCTTCGATCTTCTGCTGGCCTAATAACTTTGTCAGCGGGTCTGCCACATTATCTATGGAGTTGACTCTCTTAACCTCGACATAACTTTTTTCGAGGTAATCACGGATCAGATGGAATCGCCGCTCGATATGCTTAGATTTCTGGTGAGACCTTGGCTCCTTAGCTAGAGCTATGGCACCATTATTGTCACAGTAAAAAGGGATGGCATCCGATGACATCACTCCAAGCTCTGTGGCAAACTTCTTATACCAGAATGCCTCCTTTGCAGCTTTCGATGCAGCAATATACTCTGCCTCCATGGTGGAATCAGCAATCACCGTCTACTTGAAACTCTTCCAGCTAACTGCACCACTATTGCAAATGAACAGACTTCCAGATATCAACTTTCAATCATCTATATCAGACATAAAGTCTGAGTCTGTAAATCCCTAAATCTGGAGTTCTCCATTTCCAAAGACTAAAAACATATCCTTAGTCCTTCTCAAGTACTTAAGGATACATTTCACAGAAGTCCAGTGCTCTTCACCTGGATTCGACTGATATTTGCTTGTGACACTCACAGCATGGGCTGTATCAGGTTGTGTACATAGCATGGCATACATGAGGTTTCCTATTGCCGACGCATAAGGGATCTTGCTCATGCATTCAATCTCCTCAGATGTGCTAGGGCACATCTTCTTGGAGAGATGAATGCCATGTCTAAAAGTACTAAACCTCTTTTGGAGTTTTCCATGCTAAATCTTTTTAGCACCTCCTCTATGTACATCTTCTGTGAGAGTCCTAGCATCCTATTTGGTCTATCTCTATAGACCTTAATACCCAATATAAACGATGCCTCTCCTAGATCTTTCATAGAGAACTCCTTAGACAATCATATTTTGACTGAGGTCAACATGAAAATATCATTCCCAATCATGAGGATGTCATCTACGTATAGTACGAGGAAGACAACTACACTCCCACTGACCTTATAGGTGAGCCAACATTTGGCGAGTAGTCATAATGTTCTCATGCTAGCATTGCAAGTTATCAGACATGACACCCAACATGTAGTACCTGGCTTTGTTATTGTCATCCATCTACTTTTTTAGAGACGCTCTCTGTTCAGCAGTCGGACGTGCTGGCATGGCAGGTGGGTCCTGGTCCAAGATATGAGTCAGTTTTTCAGAACCCAGAATAATTCTATAGTTCCTTAACTAGTCCTTAAAATTAGGTCCAGTCAATCTGTGGGTGTCTAGTATTTTGGTCAGGGGGTTGGATGTAGACATGTTTCTTGTAGAGAGTCAAAAATTTCTAGTTAGATTTTGTAATCAGACTTAACTAATTTATTTAGAGATTTTATTTTTAAATAAATTAGGCTCTCACTATTTTCTCAGATCCCTACACTCCCTAGGTAGAGATGTGAAAATCTCCATGATTAGTGATTTCTAGTGGGTGGTGCGGTCTCACCGACTGGCTCACCACCTCACCTAACAGTTATTGGTGATGGATCAATCGATGAGTGGATAACTCTTGTCCATTGATTCTCTAATCATGGTGCACCCAAAACTTGGTCTCTAATTCATGAAGCTCACCGTGCTGGAATATTGCTCCAATCCTTAGTTAAGTCAGACCCACCATTTGCATGAATTAGATTCCTGATTGGATCCCTCACCATATCCGAAATATTGAGCACAACCCATCCTCTAATCCATAGCATCCAATGCCTAATGGACATGGTTGCATCTTTCTGGTGCAACTTAACCACTGTAACCAGCCGAGAACAATCAATCCCGGGAAGGGCCCGCACATCCACAATGGTGGAAGACCTTAGACTTAATATTTTCTTAGGGAGATTTGATTTAGGTCTTATTAAACTTGACTTGACATAATCATAACAATTATGACTAACCTAGTGACATGGACTAGCTCGAAT
Organism: Elaeis guineensis; assembly: GCF_000442705.2. Lineage (NCBI taxonomy): Eukaryota > Viridiplantae > Streptophyta > Magnoliopsida > Arecales > Arecaceae > Elaeis > Elaeis guineensis. Next base: position 78,220,873 of record NC_026000.2, read on the forward strand.
TGTTAGCCATCTCAAATCAGAACTGGGTCGACACATATGGCCAGGTAAGTGAGACCGGTGGGAGGGATTGAAGAAAAAATCGCCTTTTTTCTTTGTAGGATCTTCCAGATTTCATCAAATCTGGGATGGAATAATTTTTAAAAAAATTTATTCTACATTTATTTTACATCTAAGTCTCTAGATCTAATCTTCATATCTAATATTAAGTCTAAAATAAATCTAAAAGGGATGAGAAACAAGTAATACCTCAAGGGTAATCTGATTACCCTATAAATGATCTCAACACAGCCCAAGGTCCTGAAGTAGCCATGCAAGCGCCTAGCCTCTACTGGTATCCACTCAGATAGGACCTAGAACATCTTCTCCTCATGAATCTATGCTCTAAAAATCAGATCTCTATCTGATCTGAAAGTACTTCAGAACTCCTTCTGAAGTTGGAGCAGCAGCCTGTCGAAGATGTCCTGCAGCCTTCTGTTCCAGGCGTCACCACGCCTTGGACCTTTGCCAGATGGATGTCCAACTCCTTGGACGTGAAGAGGGGAGAGAGGAGAGAAGGGGGGACATGGAGAAGAGGAGAGGATTCTCATTTTGGCTGGGTATTGAGTAGAAACTTACAAACCCTAGGCGCAGATAGGGATTTTATAGACCCTGTATGCTGCGTAGAGCCACATTATTCGACCAATCAAAAAATTCTAATAAATTTTGGAAAAATTCTGATTGGTGGAGTGATGTCATTTGATCATATTAGATAAGAACCCCACTCTCTCTCCTATGTTGGTGCCATCTTTGGATAAGCACAAGCAAGGTGGCGCCAAAGAGTCCATGTTTATCAGGACTCTTTCATTCTTATCCATTTGGGGCGCCCACTTTAATCCAATTGGGCTCACGCCATAATCTGATTATGGCACCTAATTTGATGTGGTTTAGGCATGTAGACACTCCACAAAAATTCTTTAATGAGCTCTCTTCAGTTTAAGATCCATATGTCAACATTTGATAGATGTCCTAAAATGAAATTAGTAGATGACAGGAATTAGCAGGTGCTTGTCTTAAATTCATCTCATGAATTAAGATAAGTCTTTTCTGAACTGGACAAACTTTATTTAGACTGAGAGAAATCTTTTCAAGGTTCTCTGGATGAGTCAAATCACATTTGGCTCAGTAGAGACAAAATATTACATGAGAAGAAAGTTAGGCTCAATCGAGTGCTAGCACGATTTCCTTGAACCTAATTGGATCTAATCCAAATCAATTGGGTTAGCCCAATTGATGACATCCAGACCCTAACTCTTGTTTGTGTGACCCAGTAGATTCAATTCCTCTACTCTCACTCCAGTGTCTCCACACCGTAGACTCAAGACACATCTACCCTAAGGAAGCGATTGTACACCAACCTTCTGGATCGATCACCATCCTCGTGATAATCCTATGGTCAGGAGCTGTTTATAAGTTAGTTATGTAAATTTATACCTTAAATTTTCAACTCTTAAAAATATGAATTGACATTCTTACTAACTCAAAGGATGTATCACAGACACAATGTATACAATGTGATAGAAGAATAACCCATTTATTGATTTATAGTTAAAATTATAAATTTACCCTTAGATTTGTATAGGAATGTGTCAGCCAATCTGGCATCTAAGGCATACATCTAACAAACTCCCACTTGATCTAATGCCAATTGGCTACATGTCTAAGTCCCATCTTTTCAAGGTGGGCTTCGATCTTCTATTGGCCTAATGGCTTTGTCAGTGGGTCTGCCACATTATCTGTGGAGTCGATTCTCTTGACCTCGACATAACCCTTTTTGAGGTAATCACGGATCAAATAAAATCGCTGCTCGATGTGCTTGGACTTCTGGTGAGACCTTGGCTCCTTAGCTAGGGCTATGGTGCCATATTATCGCAGTAAAGAGATATGGCATCCGATGACATCACTCCAAGCTCTGTGGCAAACTTCTTGTACCAGAATGCCTCCTTCGCAGCTTCCGATACAGTAATGTACTCTGCCTCCATGGTGGAATCAGCAATCACCATCTGCTTGGAACTCTTCCAGCTAACTGCACCACCATTGCAAATGAACAGACTTTCAGATGTCGACTTTCGATCGTCTATATCAGACATAAAGTCTGAGTTTGTATATCCCTGAATCTGGAGTTCTCCATTCCCAAAGACTAGAAACATATCCTTAGTCCTTCTCAAGTACTTAAGGATACATTTCACAGAAGTCCAATGCTCTTCATCTGGATTCGACTGATATCTGCTTGTGACACTCACAGCATGGGCTATATCAGGTCGTGTACATAGCATGGCATACATGAGGCTCCCTATTGTCGAAGCATAAGGGATCTTGCTCATGCGTTCTATCTCCTCAGGTGTGCTAGGGCACATCTTCTTGGAGAGATGAATACCATGTCTAAAAGGTAATAAACCTCTTTTGGAGTTTTCCATGCTAAACCTTTTTAGCATCTCCTCTATGTACATCTTCTATGAAAGTCTGAGCATCCTATTTGGTCTATCTCTATAGACCTTAATACCTAGTATAAAGGATGCCTCTCCTAGATCTTTCATAGAGAACTCCTTAGATAATCATACTTTGACTGAGGTCAACATGAGAATGTCATTACCAATTAGGAGGATGTCATCTACGTACAATATGAGGAAGACAACCGCGCTCCCACTGACCTTTTTGAACACACATGGTTCCTTGTTCTTGATGAAACCAAATATTTTGATCACATCATTGAAATGAGTATTCTAGCTCCGAGATGCTTGCTTAAGTCCATAAATGGACCTTTGCAACTTGCAGACCTTGTGATCATCATCACAGGATGTGAAACCAAGTGACTGTTCCATATAGATATCTTCCTCAAGATGTCCATTTAAGAACGCCGTTTTCACATCCATCTGTCATATTTCATAATCAAAATAGGCTGCAACAGCAAGCAATGTGCAGATGGATTTTAGCATGACTACGGGTGAGAAAGTATCCTGATAGTCAATGCCTTCGCACTGACTATAACCTTTCGCTACGAGCCTAGCCTTGAATGTCTCCATATTCCCATCTGCACCTATCTTTCTCTTGAAGATCCATTTACACCTGTTGGGTATAAAATAACCCCAGCTGAAGTTCGTAAGAGGCCAATCCTTCCAGGACTCTTCCAGCTTCCGACCTTGTGCAGCATCTTTCTGAACTCTCCCAACTGTCCGAGCTTCCATAATACTATCCGGACTCCTCCAGTAGTCGACCTTCCACAGAGTCCTCCAGATTTCTCCAACAGATGAACTCCTATCATACCCTCTGGACTTCTCCAATAATGAGCTCCTTCAATCATCTATTGGACTACTCCAAATGCTCTTTGGGCTTCACTATCAGCTGATTCTCTATAGTGATCGACTACTCTCCGAATCTCTTCCAGACTTTCTCCTGTCACGATCGACTTTACTCCGAGCTTCTTTCGAATTTTGTCAATATCCGGACTTCTCCGGCAGCAGGACTTCTACAGTAACCAGACTCCATCCAAATTTCTACAGTGGTCGACTGCCTTCCGAATTTCATCCGAGCTTCTACAATAAGCGATCTCCATCCGAGCTTCCATGGCAACCGGTCTCCATTCGAGCTTCTACAGTAAGCGGCCTCCTTCCGAGCTCCTATAAGAATCGGACTCCGTCCGAACTTCTACAACAGAATTAAATTCCAGACGAGCTTCTACAACGGACGGGCTCCAGCAGCTGGATTTCTACAGTGACCGACTGTCTCCGATGTCTTTCGTACTTCTCCAGCCATCAACCTTCAACAGTGCCAACCAAACTTCAATAGTGCCAACCAGACCCCTCCAACGCACAAATTTCCTCTGGACCCCTCTGACGGTCGACCTTCCACGGTGTCCTCTGGACTCCTCCAACGGACGAACTTCCACAATACCTTCCGAACTCTCCTCTCGATCAACCTTCTATAGCACCTTCCGAATTTCGCTATCGATCGATCTTCTACCGAATTCCTCATGCAACTGGACCTCTCCAGCGTACAGTCTTCAGACAAGCTTCTACATCAGACAAATTCTAGATAGACTTCTCTAACAATCGGACTCCAGCCAAATTTCTCCAATAGAAAGTTTTCGTCTGGGCTTCTACAGCTGATGGCTTTCGTCTGTAGCATCAACGCCTAAGGCACCCAATAATAGTTAACCCATCAGCAACCTCTAAAATATCTGAGCTTCTCTTAGATTACTGAGACAGAGAGTTATTCTGCTCCACCAGATGTCCCAACCGAGCTTCAGCCGTCTGACCCGAACTCCCCGACAAGTCGTGACAACGGATGCCACTACTCTCCATAACAAACTCCACGTGGGCCCACCACTCTCTGGCAAGTTGCGACAACGGACAACACTACTCTCCATAACAAACTCCACGTGGCCCCGAACGGCCCACTACCAGGCTGTTACGGACGTCGCTGTCAATCGATTACACTCTCTCATCTATAAAAGAGACCCCCCAGATACGTTCTCCTCTAAGCTCTAAGCACTATCTCTAAACTCTGCTAAAATCTCATTCGAGTACTCCATTTTTGTTGAGACAGAGTACTGACTTGAGCATTGAAGGGTCTTGCTGGAGCACCCCCAACTTCGATTTAGACTTTCCTTACAGGTCCTGATGGTGGCCGTGATCCCCTCAACTCCAGCTTCTCCGGCATCGACGGAATTCTACACCAATAGAATTGGCACTAGAGGAAGGGCTTGTATCTTCACAGGACCTTTGTTCTTAAAAAAGTACTTAACGGGACTGTCTCCAGTCATCTTCTTCGATATCTTTTTCTTCTTCTTTGACCAGATCCAAACCTGATGCCTCTCCGAAAGGCATCCACCAGGCGATCTAAGGCCTCCATGGCCAAATCTCAGCAAGATCTGCCAGCTCCAGCCTCGTCTCCAATTTTTCAGGCTCCTCCTCCTCCGACAACGGTAGTCGGCATGAAGCAGTTCGACCTACTGGTTCAGCAGGTCAAGGGCCTCACCAAAGTGGTGCGGCCATGCAGCAGCAGCAGCAGCCGCAGGCATCTGTGCGGCTGGAAAGAGCATCATCGGAGTTTCAAAATCTGACGATCGAGCAGCCCACTTGGGCTAGTCGCCCTATATCCCCCAGAAAGGGGAAGCAGAAGGTGGAGAGCCCTCTATCTGATCATGATTCCACCCCCGGAGGGTCCCTACCTCCATTCTGCCAGAAGACTCTCAAGATTCAAAATCGAAAAGATCTCCTGGATCAAAGGTTTCAAGAGATGAACCGACGGATCGAAGAGCTCCGCCATGCTCCCCCTGCTTATGGTGAGGATATCTATACTGACCCTCCTTTTTCTCAAATGATTATGCAGGAACTGATCCCGTCGAACTTCAAGCTCCCGCAATTCGAGAGCTACGACGGAACCTCAGATTCGATTGATCACTTAGAGGCCTTTTGGACAATGATGCTGCTCCATGGTGCGTCAGACGCTATTCTGTGCCAAGCTTTTCCATATACCTTGAAGGGAGCAGCAAGAAATTGGTACTCAATACTGAAGTCGGGTACTATCTGCTCCTTTGATCAAATAAGCCACCAGTTTGCGGCTCATTTCATCAGCAGTCGATGTCTCCGGAGAGGTTTAGAGTCCCTCATCAACATCAAGCAAAAGGAAGGAGAATCCATCTGAACTTACATCAACCATTTTAACGCCGCCGCATTGGAGGTCCGAAACTTGGACCAATCAATTGCAATGGCCGCCCTGAAGAGCGGACTTCAAAAGAATGACCTTCTGTTTTCTCTGAAAAAAAAGTATCCCAAGAACTTCGTTGATTTGCTGGCTCGAGCTGAAGGATATGTCCGAGCAGAGGAAGCCTTTAAGCTGAAGGACGAGGAGGCCACGAGGGAGTGGCGGGCTGGTGACTCCGGCAAGCCAGCAACTGAAAAAGGGTCGAGTGAAGCTCGACCACGTTCTCAAACTCCCTCCGGACACAAGCGTGTCTGAACTCCCCCCTGAACTCATAGGTAGAGAAGCCCGGACCGTAAAGTTCGACAGAGCTCTCCCCCAGGAAGATTCCACAGCTACGCCCCTCTCAATGCTCCAAAAACTCAAGTGTTGATGGAGATCAGGGAGCAGCTACCAAGGTCGAAAAAGATGCACACACACCCCAGGAAGCACAATTCTAACAAGTTCTGTCTCTATCATCATGACCATGACCATGATACAGAGGAGTGTATTCAGCTTCGAGATGAGATCGAGGAGCTCATCAGATAAGGTTAGCTCAACAGATTCATCCGACGTCGGCCTGAAGGTAGGGAAGATCAGTCGAGGGCCCTACTACAACCAGAGCCGCTAAGGAGGGAAGAACAACCTGAAGATCGACCTCCAATCGGGATCATTAACACCATCTCTGGAGGACCCCGGTGGGGAGCAGCCAGTGGATCGACCGGACCGTCCAAATGGCAGAGGACTGAAGAATCTATAATCTTTACTGAAGGAGATGCCCAAGAGATTCAATTTTCCTATAATGATGCGGTTGTAGTTTCTTTAAATATTGCTAACTATGATGTACGCCGCATTCTTGTTGATAATAGAAGCTCAACCGATATTTTATTTTACGATACATTCTCAAAAATATCTATTCCGGATGATCGATTAGGGCCGATAAGCTCCCCATTGGTAGGGTTCACTGGCGATACTATGCCAGTGGAAGGAGTAATAACTTTGACCGTAGTTGCAGATCGGTGTCCGAAATAATCTAGAGCGCAAGTGGATTTTCTAGTAGTAAGGGCGCATCTACCTATAATGCAATACTCGACCGACCTGGCCTCAATGCCCTCCGAGCTGTGGTATCGACCTACCATTTAAAGTTGAAATTTTCTACAAGCCAAGAGGTCGGAGAGGTCAGAGGAGATCAAATCCTGGCAAGACACTGCTATAACATAGCCTTACAAAGAAATGGTTAGTCTGACCCCTATCCGGTTGATGGATTAGACACCCGCGATGACCTTACTGAAGAACGGGGTGAGCCAATTGAAGATCTTATCTCAATTCCTTTGAACGATGGGAATGAAGAGCACGTGGTGAAGATCGGCTCTAACCTGAGAGAAGAGGTATGGACACAACTCATCAATTTTCTACAAAAGAATGTGGATGTTTTGCTTGGGTTCTGATGAACATGCCAGGGATTGATGCGGAAGTCATGGAACACCGTCTAGTTGTTGATCTCAAACATCGATCGATGAAGAAAAAAATTTGAGGTCATACACCGAAAAGGCAGAAGGCAATAGCTGAGGAAGTTGATAAACTCCTTAAAGTCGGGTTCATCAGAGAAATCAACGATCCAAACTGGGTCTCCAATGTGGTTCTCGTCAAGAAGGCGAACGGCAAGTGGAGGATGTGTATAGACTTAAAAAAGCTGAACAAAGCCTGCCCGAAGGACAGTTACCCTCTGCCCATAATTGACTAATTGATGGATGTAACCTCGGGCCACGAGCTTCTCACTTTCGTGGATACATTCTTCGGCTATAATCAAATCAGGATGGCATCGGAGGATGAAGAAAAGACTGCTTTTACCACTGACCATGGTCTTTATTATTACAGGGTCATGCCTTTTGGCCTCAAAAATATAGGGGCGACCTATCAATGGCTGGTGAACAAGATCTTCAAAAAGTAGATCAGCCGCAACATGGAGGTCTACGTGGATGACATGCTTGTAAAAAGTAAATCCTCAATGAACTACATCGCTGACCTTGAGGAGACCTTCAGTGCCCTCCGAAAATACAAGATGAAGTTGAACCCAACCAAGTACACTTTTGGAGTAACCTCAGGGAAGTTCTTGGGCTTTATGGTATCGGGGCATGGGATTGAAGTAAATCTGAAAAAGATTCATGCCATCCAGGAAATGACCGCCTCAAAGTCAATAAAGAAAGTTCAGTGCCTTACTGAGAGAGTAGTAGCTCTGAATCGCTTCATCTCAAGATCGGTCGAACAGTGCCTACCTTTCTTTCAGACTCTCAAGTAGCCGAAGAACTTCTGTTGGACCACTGAATGCCAGCAAGTGTTCGAAGAATTGAAGAACTACCTTGGCTCACCTCTGCTATTGGCAAAGCTCGAACCTAGAAAGAAGTTGTTTCTGTACCTGGCGGTCTCCCTTGTGGCTCTCACGGCAGTACTAGTTAAGGAAGAAGCAAAAATTCAACGGTCGATCTACTACATAAGTCAAGTATTGAGAGATGTCGAAATCAGGTACACTAAATTAGAGAAACTAACTTATGCCCTGTTGATTGCAGCCCAAAGGCTCCGACCTTACTTTCAAGGGCACACCATAACACTACTCACCGACCAGCCGATTAAGGGAGTTCTGCGTTGGGCGAATGCTTCCGAAAGGATAGCATAATGGACGGTCGAGTTCACAGAATTCGACATCAACTATTGACCTCGGCCGATGATAAAAGCTCAAATATTAGCATACTTCATAGTGGAATGCACCATCTCGGAAGAAGCCGAACTTGAACAAGGTGAAGCTGACAACCCGGGGCTCCAGCCGAACTCCCCTAAGGAAAGATCAGATCTTCCTGATGATTTTTGGGCCCTCTACGTGGATGGTTCCTCCAACATGTCAAGCGCGGGCACAGGCCTGATCTTGGTCAATCCAGAAGGAATTATCGTAGAGTATGCACTGCACTTCGAATTTTCTGCGACAAATAATGGAGCAGAATATGAAGCTCTGATTGCAGGACTGAAGATCGCCAAAGAATTAGAAGTAGATCGGCTCCAAGTCTACAGTGACTCCCAATTGGTGGTGGGACAAGTCAGTGAAAACTATGAAGCTCGAAAGGACAGTATGGCCAAGTACCTCAAAAAAGTAAAGAGATCATCCCTGCCTTTGGCAGCTTTAACATCAAGCAGATTCCAAGAGCAAAAAATACCAAGGCAAATCTTCTCTCCAAGTTGGCTACACTGGCTCCGACTGAACTACCCAAGGAAGTACTCTTCAAAGTTATGAAATGTCCAAGTATGGAAGAACCACAGCTTGTAATGGAGATCAGCCATGAACCCAGCTGGATTGACCCACTGGTTGCATACCTCAAAGATGGGGTTCTTTTTCATGATGCAAAAGAAGCTCGGAAGCTTAGAAACCAGGCCTCCCGATATATCCTTTATGAGGGCAAGCTGTACAAGAGGTCGTACTCTTTGCCCCTCCTGAAATATCTCCGACCTTCTGAAGCCAACTTTGCCTTATGGGAGGTACATGAAGGAGTCTGCGAAAGTCACCTGGGAGCCAAATCTTTATCTCACAAGCTTTTCTGATAAGGTTATTACTGGCCTACAATGTACCACGACTCCATTGAATATGTTAGAAAGTGTGATCGGTGTCAGAGATATGCGAATATCTAAAGACAGCCTGCCTCCGAACATACACCCTTGAGTGCCCCATGGCCATTTGCACAATAGGGGATGGATATCCTTAGACCTTTTCCCATGACGTCCGGACAGTAGAAGTTCCTCCTGGTGGTCATTGACTAGTTCACCAAGTGGGTCGAAGCCGAACCTTTGGCGAAAATCATAGAAGCTAAAGTGTAGGACTTCGTCTGGAAGTCAATCATTTGTAGGTTTGGCTTACCCGAAACTCTCATTACTGATAGTGGGCGACAATTTGCTGGAGCAAGATTTGTTGAATTTTGTGAGGACTTAAACATCTCCCATAACTTTACGTCAGTAGCCCATCCACAGGCAAACGGCGAAGCCGAGGTGACCAACAGGACTCTATTGCAAGGAATCAAGGTGAGACTTGAAAAAGTAAAGGGAACTTGGGCAGACAAGCTTTATCATGTGTTGTGGGCATACCGAACTACTCAAAGACTGCCCATGGGGGAGACCCCCTTTGCCTTAGCCTTCGAAACAGAAGCCGTTATCCCGATTGAACTCAAACTTCCGTCGGTGTGAGTCGTGGCATTCGACGAGCAGCGCAACTCACAGGATCTCAAGGCCAACTTTGACTTGTTAGAAGAAACGTAGGAGACAGCTCAAGTTCAGATGACAGCCTACAAGCAGAAAGTAGCCCGCTACTACAACTCCCGGGTCAAGAGCAAAGCCTTCAGAGCGGGGGACTTAGTACTTCAGCGAGCCGCTGTTTCACAATCTCAGAACCAAGGGAAACTTGCCCCAAATTGGGAAGGCCCGTATGAGGTCAGGGAGGTAGTCTGGCCTGGAACATACTATCTAAAAGAGCTCGAAGGAGCGAACCTTCCGCGACCATAGAATTCGAAAAATTTACGAATGTATTACTGATAATTTTGCCTTAAATAAAAGTTTAATATTCATATATCTTTTCTTTTGGCATGAGCTTATAACGATAGGAAGTAGCTCCTTCAGACAATCAAAACTAAGCATGTCAGGAACAAGAGAAGAACCTCGTCCCGACACAAATGAAGGCCCGATTATTAAGAGATCGGATAGGGGGAGAGGCCCTCGCAACTGTCCTTATGCGCCCCCATAGCCATGTTAGGAACAGGAGGGAAACCTCGTCCTAATATGAACAAAGTCAAAGGCCTGGTTATTAAGAGATCGGATGGGGGGAGAGGCCCTCGCAACGGTCCTTATGTGCCCCCACAGCCATGTTAGGAACAGGAGGGGAACCTCATCCTAACATGAGCGAAGTCGAAGGCCCGGTTATTAAGAGACTGGATGGGGGGAGAGGCCCTCGCAACGGCCCTTATGTGCCCCCACAGCCATGTTAGGAATAGGAGGAGAATCTCATCCTAACATGAGCAAAGTCGAAGGCTCGGTTATTAAGAGATCAGATGAGGGGAGAGGCCCTCGCAACGGCCCTTATGCGCCCCCACAGTCATGTTAGGAATAGGAGGAGAACCTCATCCTAACATGAGCAAAGTTGAACGCCCGATTATTAAGAGATCGGATGGAGGGAGAGGCCCTCTCAACGGCCCTTATGCACCCCCACAGTCATGTTAGAAACAGGAGGGGAACCTCATCCTAACATGAGCAAAGTCGAAGGCCCGGTTATTAAGAGACTGGATGGAGAGAGAAGCCCTCGCAACGGCCCTTATGCGCCCCCACAGCCATGTTAGGAACAAGAGGAGAACCTCATCCTAACATGAGCAAAGTCGAAGGCTCGATTATTAAGAGACCGGATGGAGAGAGAGGCCCTCGCAATGGCCCTTATGCACCCCCACAGCCATGTTAGGAACAGGAGAGAAACCTCATCCTAACATAAGTGAAGTCGAAGGCCTGATTATTAAGAGACCAGATGGGAAGAGAGGCCCTCGCAATGGCCCTTATGTGCCCCCACAGCCATGTTAGGAACAGGAGGAGAACCTCGTCCTAACATGAGCAAAGTCAAAGGCTCGATTATTAAGAGACCGGATGGAGGGAGAGGCCCTCGCAACGGCCCTTATGTGCCCCCACAGCCATGTTAGGAATAGGAGGGGAACCTCATCTTAACATGAGCAAAATCGAAGGTCTGGTTGTTAAGAGATCGGATGGGAAGAGAGGCTCTCGCAATAGTCCTTATGCGCCCCCACAGCCATGTTAAGAACAGAAGGAGAACCTCATCCTAATATGAGCAAAGTCAAAAGTCTGGTTATTAAGAGATTGGATGGGGGGAGATACCCTCACAACGGCCCTTATGCACCCCCACAGCTATGTTAGAAATAGGAGGAGAACCTCATCCTAACATGAGCAAAGTCGAAGGCCCGGTTATTAAGAGACCGGATGGGGGGAGAGGCTCTCGCAACGGCCCTTATGCGCCCCCACAGCCATGTTAGGAACGGGAGGAGAACCTCATCCTAACATGAGCAAAGTCGAAAACCCGATCATTAAGAGATCGGATGGTGGGAGAGGCCCTCGCAATGGCCCTTATGTGCCCCCATAGTCATGTTAGGAACAGGAGGAAAACCTCATTCTAATGTGAGCTGAAATTGACTGTGTCGAAAACAGAAAGAGAATCTCATCCTGATACAAGCGAAGACCTGATCGTTTAAGACCGGATGAGGGGAAAAGCCTCCTTAATGGCTCCTCTACACCCCTACAATCTCGTTAGGAGCAGAGAAAAAATCCTCGCCCAAATATAAAAAAAAAGGGAGAGAAAAAGGGAAAGTGACGAGCTACGCTAGAGATAAGAAAAAATAAACTACATCTAAGACACAAGGGATCTCATCTCAATGAGGAAGAAAACTCTTGTCAAAAATCCTCAATCTCTAAGGGGGAACCCAACACTAGCAGAAAAAAATAGACTTCCTCATAGTAACAAGAAGTTCGGGCCCCAAGCTCGAATATCGGGAGAAAGCATCAAATTCGAATAGCCTCAAAAAGACCTTCATTCATGAACAAAAAGGATGAATCAACGCGACGATGACCAAAAACTTTCAAACAACGTTGACATCGAATAAGATAAAAGATAAGAGAAGCTCGATAAATGACAACTTAGAGCTAGAACAAACAAGGTAATAAGAAAATTCTTTTTCATTTCATTAGTAAAAAGAGCATTATAAATGCCTTTGAAGGCCAAAAAAAAAAAAAAGAAAAGAAAAGAATACATGGAACAAAAGGTAAAAGAAGCTCTAAGGAAGCTTGGCTTCTTCTGACTTCAAACTCTCCATTCCAGCCATTATCAGGGATTGCTTTAAGTTCTCAACTTCTTCTTCCAGTTTTTTCTTTCTTAACAGCATCTCCCAATACATTTAGTGAAACCACCAGCTTTCACCCTTCATTTTTCGAAGCCTTTTCCTCAGAACTTCGGACTCTGCTTCTGCATCCTTGATCGCCTGCTGCTCATAGGTCAGTTGAATTTTTAGCCACTGCATTTCGGCCTTCTCCTTCCCAAGGGCTACGAACAGTTCTTCCTGAAAGGTTTTAATGCAATGACGGAAGCACGGATTTCAAAGTAATTATTATGAAATCATAAAAATAAAACCTAACTCCAAGATCACCTTATCAGAAATTAAACCATATAATATGCATTAAAATCAAATAAAAGATATAGAAACACACCTCTTATTGCTAAACCCTGATTTGTGCTTAGTTGCCGGCAGCAATCTGTTTGGGTTTCCACAAGGTGTCCACGTGTTCACCCTCCAACGTTGATCCACACGGGGACTCGATCAACTCTCTAGCACTTATTAGAAAATACTCTATAATTAAATTTTGATTTATCAGAATTTAAATGCAATTTGGGCAGAACCTCCTTTCTTGGCTTTGTTGTCACACTGTTGGACCTTTTCTTCCCTTTCTTTCTTGCTCCTTGTCTCCTTAATTTTTATTCCAATTCTCTAAGCCTTTTTGGAAGATTTCTTATCCTTTATCAGGACCTTATCTAGGCTAGAGAGAAAGAATAAAGAAAATTGGACAAGCAGAGTCTCTTGTAAGAAAGAAAGAAGATTTCTGAATACCCGAGACTCCTCGGCGTGCACCCCTATTTATATTGCACGCAAAAGGTGCAATCCAAAACATCTCACACCCTCTTGCAATTTATCTCATGCCTCTTGTCTATTTCTCATGCCCCATAAGTTAAGAAATGCCATGTGTACATCAAAATTGGGTTGAAGAGACGCCTTATTTCAGAAAGACTCTTCGATCTTAACTTACGGTGTTCAGATGAGAAGTCACGAAGCTTCTCTTATTGGCACCATCAACCCATGCCTTTGGATCTGGAAGGAAGCCCATCCAATGGCCAAGATAGATGGTGCCAACTTGAAGAATGGTGCAAGAGATTAAGGGGTGTGGATAATTTAAAACTTATCTCCCCATTTGAAATTTCAAAGGGGCGCTTTCAAGAGGTGGCGTATGGATTTAATCCTTATCCCTTTTCTTAATTCTTCTACGATGAGTTTAATACTCAGAAGGACTCTTAGGTGCCTCCTAAGACATCTGAAATACATTTGTAGAATAAAGGTTACGCGGAAAAAATAGGATAGACCTTATCTAAAGGTGGCGCCAACTCCATCCATGCGCCATGTGGCTCATGCGCATGGATTTAAATCCACACGCCAAGAGAGAGACTCTTAGGCATGTGGTTCCTTGGTTTTTGGCACCCAACAGCAAGCCCAATTAAAACACTTCGAACCCACTTCAAGACCAAATCCAATTTGGCTCAAATTGGTTCTAAATTAGCCCAAATCGGAACCCGATTCGAATTCGATTCGAATCTAAATGCTAGGGTTTGCAACATGTGCTAGCTGTTCAACTTGCAAACATGGTTTAATCAAATTAAACCCATGATCAATTCTCTTTGTGTGTGATCCATTGGGTTCCACATCTAGCCAGCAGTGAGTCCAGGTGCAATTTAAACTAATTTGGTTAGAACACAATCTAGCCGATTTAGGTCAAATCAAGCTAAACCGTTTTGATCAATCTGAACAGCTTTTAATTAATGATCGAATTAAACTCTTTAATTCGATCAAACTCACAAGACATGATTGACGTCTAGCAACATATCATGTCTACCTGGTAGATATGGAATTTTGGTAGAAATACCAAAAATACCCTTCAGTGAAAATTACCGTGCAACTTGATCTTACGATCATCCTGCATCCCGAATATAAGTTTGGGTATGGAAAAATATCAAACCCAATTTTATATTCATATTTCTCTTGATCAAATAATAATGATTCGATTTATAAAATATTAGAAACCATTTCTAATTTTTTCATAATGCTTTGATCAAAGTCTTCCTGAATCATTATTTGATTGAAGTAGATAGGATGTGATCTCCTCTTACTAGGAGCGATCGTTTCCATATTGACCTACTCACAACCTTCATAAGCAATCCATCATATCCAGAACATTCCGTACATGATTAAATCATGAATGAGTATGATCCAAAATATAGATTCATGCTTATAAGGTTCTATGGCAGTCTCAGGTCAAAAGATTTACATACATAATTCCACTATAAGAAAAAATCTGTTGACAGGTAGATAAGACTCCATCAGATATTCTTTAATTGGATCAATTCAGTGAATTCATTCTCTAATGAACACTTACATCCTTATATTAGTGTCATACACAAGTAATTGTGAGATCAATTACCCTCTCTGCCGAGCATACACAGGATGTACCAGTCTTACCGGAAACATTGATCCCCTACTCAATATTCCATCGACTAGGAATATTTAAAATTAGAGTTTTAAGATTTTAGGTCTCACTTGGTATGATCGCATCATAACCCTAAAACCATAGCCCTAATTTATGGGGTTCATCAAAATAAGATGCAGCATATGATGAACTAAATGCCTTTATTTATTTAAAACATCAGTACATGAGTTGTCGGGAGACAAAAAATATCCATCTATTTATACATTTTGATTGGCTTATAGGGCATATTCCTTTCAATCTCCCACTTGCACTAAAGCTAATCTCCCTTATATTTCAACCCCATACAATCGAGATGGCGATCGAATTGCTGCTGTGGTAAAGGTTTAGGGAATGGATCCGCTATGTTGTTCTTTGTGTCTACTCGTTCAATAATAACATCTTGTCTTTCAATTATTTTACGAACGAGATGGAAGCGTCTCAAAATGTGCTTGGATTTATGGTGAGACCTTGGTTCCTTTGCTTGAGCAACTGCTCCAGTATTATCACAATAAAGTGGTACTGGGTTCTCAATCTCAGGAACAACATCCAATTCAGTGATGAACTTCTTCATCCAGACAGCTTCCTTGGCGGCTTCACTTGCAGCTATGTATTCTGCCTCTGTGGTTGAGTCTGCTACTGTTTGCTGCTTAGAACTCTTCCAACTCACTGCTCCACCATTCAAAGTAAAGACATACCCTGAAATGGATTTGCTATCATCTGGGTCTGATTAAAAACTAGAATCAGAGTATCCTTCTAGTTTAAGATCAGATCCACCATATATGAGAAAAATATCCTTAGTCCTTCTTAAGTACTTTAGAATATTTTTCACAGCCTTCCAATGATCCTCTCCTAGATCAGTCTGAAATCTACTGGCTATGCCTAAGGCATAAGCTACATCAGGCCTGGTACATAACATAGCATACATTATTGATCCTACAGCCGAAGCATAAGGAATAGAACTCATTCTATTTCTCTCTTCAGTTGTCTTAGGAGACATCTTCTTAGAGAGATGTATGCCTTGACTCATGGGTAAATAACCTCTTTTACTTTCATTCATACTGAATCTTTTCGGTATTAAGTCAATGTACTTAGACTGAGATAAGCCTAGCATCCTTTTAGATCTATCTCTATAGATCTTTATACCAAGTATATAGGATGCTTCCCCCAAGTCTTTCATGGAAAACTTATTTGATAGCCATAATTTGACTGTTTGTAACATTGGGATATCATTCCTAATAAGGAGTATGTCATCTACATACAGAACCAAGAAAACTAGGGCACTCCCACTAATCTTCTTATACACACAAGGTTCATCCACATTTTTGATGAAGCCAAATTCTTTGATTGTTACATCAAAGCGGATGTTCCAACTCCTTGAGGCTTGCTTTAATCCATAAATGGATTTCTTAAGCCTGCATACTAGATTTGATCTGTCATTTGAGACAAAATCCTCTGGCTGTGACATGTAGACCTCCTCTTCTAGAAAACCGTTCAAGAAGGCGGTCTTCACATCCATTTGCCATATTTCATAATCATAGTATGCTGCTATTGCAAGCATTATCCAAATAGATTTGAGCATGGCAACAGGTGAAAAAGTTTCATCATAATCAATACCCTATTTTTGCCTGAAATCTTTAGCTACCAATCTAGCTTTATAGGTTTCTATTTGACCATCTGCTCCAATCTTTTTCTTATAGACCCATTTGCATCCAATAGGGTTTACCCCTTCTGGTGCATCAACCAAAGTCCATACTTTGTTGGTGTACATGGAGTCCATCTCGGATTTCATAGCATCCTGCCATCTGTCTGAGTCCTTACTCATGACAACTTCTGTATAGGTCAAAGGTTCGTCATTCTCAATGACTTGGGCTTCATTATTCTCAATAATGAATCCATACCTTATAGGTACATGTCGTACCCTCTCTGACCTACGGATAGGAGTTATGTGTTCTAGTTCTTCTTTATTTATGTGAATATTTGGTTGAGAAATATCTATTTATTTTTGTTGAACTTCATTAATTTTAATATTTCTCCCACTGCCTCTTTCTAGGATAAATTCTTTCTCCATGAAAGTGGCATGCCTACTTACAAATACCTTTTGTTCAGTAGGATGGTAGAATAGATATCCTATACTATCCTTAGGATATCCTACAAATAAATATTTATCTACTCTAGTATCTAGTTTATGTCCAAAATTTCTTTTGACATATGCTGAACATCCCCATATCTTAAAATATTTAAGATTGGGATTCCTACCTCTCTATATTTCATATGGAGTGCTAGATACAGATTTAGAAGGTACTCTATTCAAGATAATTATTACGGTCTCTAAAGCATAACCCCGAAGAAAGTAGGCAATTCAGTGAAGCACATCATGGAGCGTACCATATCTAATAAGGTATGGTTCCTCCTTTCGGCTACACCATTTAATTATGGCATATAAGGAGGTGTCCATTCAGAGATAATTCCCTTTGCTTTAAGATGGTCTAAAAATTCATTGGATAAGTATTCTCCTCCTCGATCAGATCGAAGGATTTTTATACTTTTTCCAGTTTATTTTTCGACCATGCTTTGATACTCTTTGAATTTATCAAAGGCTTCGGATTTATATTTCATAAGATACACATATCCAAACCTAGATAAATCATCTGTAAATGTAATAAAATATGAGTATCCACCTCTGGCATGAGTTGTCATAGGGCCACATACATCTGTATGTACAAGTCCTAACAACTCGTTTGTCCTATCTCCATGTCCACTAAATGAAGTCTTGGTCATTTTACCCATGAGACATGATTCACAAGTTCCTAATGATTCACAATCATAAGAATCAAAGAACTTTTCTTTGTACAACTTGTTAATCCTAGTCTCACTAATATGACCAAGTTGACAATGCCAAAGTAAGATATTATTTACATTATCTCTCTTACATTTACTATTTTCATCAACATGAAAAATATTATCATTCAAGCATAGAGTCAACAAACCATTGTCAAAAATGCCATGACAAATTATTTCATTAGAAAAATTAATCGAGCAACCATTGCTCGTTACAGATATTTGATATCCTTGTTTTATCAACAAGGGTACAGATACAATATTTCTAATGATCTTAGGCATGTAATAACAATTTGTTAGCTCTAAGATCTTCCCAGAAGGAAACTTCAAGATATATGTCCCTACAGCTTCTGCTTGGATAGAATCTCCTCCAGCACCATAGAGCTCGAAGTCTCCCTTCCTCAAACTTCTAATTTTCTGCAGCCCCTGCAATGATTTGCAGATATGAAAACCACAAGCAGTATCTAATACCCATGAGTTTGATATGGAAGAATTCAATGATAATATTGTATGTATCTCATACATACCTTTTGGTGTATTATTTGCACCAATCTTCACTGTTGCAAGATAAGCCTTGCAATTCCTTTTCCAATGACCTGCCTTGCCACAGTGGAAGCAGGTCGACTGTCCAGAGGTCTTCTTTCCCTTCTTTCTCTTATTTATACCACCTTTAGGGTTCAGCCTCCTTTTAGAACCCTTTTTGCCTACCTTCTTCTTGGAGATCCCATCCACAAGAAGAAGAGGAGCCTTGTCCTTCTTGATATGGCTCTCTGCTGTTTTGAGCATATTTAACAGCTCAGACAAGGAAGAATTCAGTTTGTTCATGTGATAGTTCACGACAAACTGAGAAAATGATTCTGGAAGTGATTGCAGGATTAGATCCTGACTCAACTCCCCATCCATAACAAAACCTAATTGACCTAATCGAGTGATCAGGTCAATAACCATCAAAACATGATTTTATACAGATGACCCCTCTGTCATTCTGGTACGGAATAACTGCTTAGATATCTCATATCTTGCAGTCCTACTCTATTCTCCATAAAGCTCTTTTAAATTGAGCAATATAGAATGAGTGTCCATGCTATCATGCTGCCTCTGTAACTCATTTGTCATAGAGGCAAGTATGATACACTTGACAGTTAAAGAATCATTTTGCCACATCCTATATGTGGTTTTTTCTTCCTCTGTGGCATCCTCCCTAACTGGCTCAATGTCAGGGGTATCGAGAATGTAAGAAAGCTTCTTTTGACTAAGTACTATTTTAAGATTTCTCAACCAGTCCACATAGTTTGTACCAGTCAATTTATTTGTATCCAAAATGGAGTGAAGTGAAAGTGAAGAAGCCATTAATCTACATAATAAAGAACATTACATAAGCGAACAACTCAAGATGATATACACAATTAAATTAGAACTTTAATTTTATTGTGTCTCCCACTATTTTTATCAGACATCATAATCCTCTAGTATGATGTTTGAGAAAACTCTGATTGATTTTCTTAGTGGGATTGAGACCCTAATTTCTTATAAAAGATCTTATGGTTGCACAACAAACCTTTTATAAGTTTAAAGGTAGGAAACTCTTTTCAATTGCATCTCATGCAATTCTCAATAATAAGCCCTGGCCTCTAAAACATTAATAGCCTTGTGTTTACACAACAGACCATAATGTTTTAGTTAAGTAGGACCCTTCATTTTAATACAGTCAAAATAGAATATAAATATTTTTGTGGTTACACAACAAAGCATTATACTCAAAAATTGCTGTAAGCATCTCGATGTGCCAGAACAATATTATGTCAGTTTCCATAATTGGTCTTGTGGTTACACAACAAACCTAATATGGTTCGTGACATAGTAATGTCCTAGCATGAAGGAAGGCCATAATATAGTGAATATAACACCGAGCATCCCAGTCAAGAATTAAAGTAATCTAATCAGCCAGGTAAGTGGAAGAGAGGTGGGGGTCCCCCTGTTGCTTTTCTTAGACACCAATAAATTTTGGCCAGGTCAGACAATGGAACCAATTAGAAACCACATTCTCTTTACCAATCATGAACCACTTTCTTAGACACCGATTGATCAATTAGACATCATCGACTGGTTCTCCAATTGGTTAATTACACTACAACTTAATATCATTTTACAGAGGGTTTTTCAGGTCTCAATGCATATTTAATTTCTATATCATAATAAATACATGAATAAAAGAAATTAGCATCATAGTGAACACACTTCAATATAATAAAGCAATATTTCATAATTATATACATCATATTTTAATTATGAAATAATGAATATGATCTCATCATATAGCATCATAGTGAACACAATTCAATATGACAAAGCAACATTCCATAATTATATACATCATATTTTAATTATGAGATAATGAATATGATCTCATCATATAGCATCATAGTGAACACAATTCAATATGACAAAGCAACATTCCATAATTATATACTTCATATTTTAATTATGAAATAATGAATATGATCTCATCATATAGCATCATAGTGAACACAATTCAATATTACATAGCAACATTCCAAAATTATATACATCATGATTTAATTATGAAATAATGAATATGATCTCATCATATTAATATCATATTAAAATATAAATAATGATCATATCATTTTATAATATTGCCTTTAAATCATTAACATATCATCATATGATTTAATTCTAACAAGGTGGCTCTGATACCACTGAAAGGTTTTAATGCAATGGCGGAAGCATGGATTTCAAAGCAATTATTATGAAATCATAAAAATAAAACCTAACTCCAAGATCACCTTATCAAAAATTAAATCATATAATATACATTAATATCAAATAAAAGATATAGAAACATACCTCTTATTGCTAAACCCTGATTTGTGCTTAGTTGCCGGCAGCAATCTGTTTGGGTTTCCATAAGGTGCCCACGTGTTCACCCTCCAACGTTGATCCACACGGGGACTTGATCAACTCTCTAGTATTTATTAGAAAATACTCTGTAATTAAATTCTGATTTATCAGAATTTAAATGCAATTTGGGCAGAACCACCTTTCTTGGCTTTGTTGTCACACTGTTGGACCTTTTCTTCCCTTTCTTTCTTGCTCCTTGTCTCTTTAATTTTTATTCCAATTTTCTAAGCTTTTTTGGAAGATTTCTTGTCCTTTATCAGGACCTTATCTAGGCTAGAGAGAAAGAATAAAGAAAATTGGACAAGCAGAGCCTCTTGTAAGAAAGAAAGAAGATTTCTGAATACCCGAGACTCCTCGGCGTGCACCCCTATTTATATTGCATGTAAAGGTGCAATCCAAAACATCTCATGCCCTCTTGCAATTTGTCTCATGCCTCTTGTCTATTTCTCATGCCCCATAAGTTAAGAAATTCCATGTGTACATCAAAATTGGGTTGAAGAGATGCCTTATTTCAGAAAGACTCTTCGATCTTAACTTATGGTGTTCAAATGAGAAGTCACGAAGCTTCTCTTATTGGCGCCATCAACCCATGCCTTTGGATCTGGAAGGAAGCCCATCCAATGGCCAAGATAGATGGTGCCAACTTGAAGAATGGCGCAAGAGATTAAGGGGCGTGGATAATTTAAAACTTATCTCCCCATTTGAAATTTCAAAGGGGCACTTTCAAGAGGTGGCGCATGGATTTAATCCTTATCCCTTTTCTTAATTCTTCTATGATGAGTTTAATACTCAGAAGGACTCTTAGGCACCTCCTAAGACATCTGAAATACATTTGTAGAATAAAGGTTACGGGGAAAAAATAGGATAGACCTTATCTAAAGGTGGCGCCAACTCCATCCATGCGCCATGTGGCTCATGCGCATGGATTTAAATCCACACGCCAAGAGAGAGACTCTTAGGTGTGTGGTTCCCTGGTTTTTGGCACCCAACAGCAAGCCCAATTAAAACACTTCGAACCCACTTCAAGATCAAATCCAATTTGGCTCAAATTGGTTCTAAATTAGCCCAAATCGGAACCCGATTCGAATTCGATTTGAATCTAAATGCTAGGGTTTGCAACATGTGCTAGCATGTTCAACTTGCAAACATGGTTTAATCAAATTAAACCCATGATCAATTTTCTTTGTGTGTGACCCATTGGGTTCCACATCTAGCCAGCAGTGAGTCCAGGTGCAATTTAAACTAATTTGGTTAGAACACAATCTAGCCGATTTAGGTCAAATCAAGCTAAACTGTTTTGATCAATCAGAACAGCTTTTAATTAATGATCGAATTAAACTCTTTAATTCGATCAAACTCACAAGACATGATTGACATCTAGCAATGTATCATGTCTACCTGGTAGATATGGAATTTTGATGGAAATACCAAAAATACCCTTCAGTGAAAATTACCGTGCAACTTGATCTTACGATCATCCTGCATCCCGAATATAAGTTTGGGTATGGAAAAATGTCAAACCTAATTTTATATTTATTTTTCTCTTGATCAAATAATAATGATTTGATTTATAAAATATTAGAAATTATTTCTAATTTTTTCATAATGCTTTGATCAAAGTCTTCCTGAATCATTATTTGATTGAAGCAGATAGGATGCGATCTCCTCTTACTAGGAGCGATCGTTTCCATATTGACCTACTCACAACCTTCATAAGTAGTCCATCATATCCAGAACATCCCGTACATGATTAAATCATGAATGAGTATGATCCAAAATATAGATTCATGCTTATAAGGTTCTATGGCAGTCTCAGGTCAAAAGATTTACATACACAATTCCCACTATAAGAAAAAATCTGTTGACATGTAGATAAGACTCCATCAGATATTCTTTAATTAGATCAATTCAGTGAATTCATTCTCTAATAAATACTTACATCCTTATATTAGTGTCATACACAAGTAATTGTGAGATCAATTACCCCTCTGCCGAGCATACACAGGATGTACCAGTCTTACCGGAAACATTGATCCCCTACTCAATGTTCCATCGACTAGGAATATTTAAAATTAGAGTTTTAAGGTTTTAGGTCTCACTTGGTATGATCGCATCATAACCCTAAAATCATAGCCCTAATTTATGGGGTTCATCAAAATAAGATGCAGCATATGATGAACTAAATGCCTTTATTTATTTAAAACATCAGTACATGGGTTGTCGGGAGATAAAAAATATCCATCTATTTATACATTTTGATTGGCTTATAGGGCATATTCCTTTCACTTCCATGGTCCCCCTTAAGGATCGGAGCTCATCGAAGCCTTGAACCGAAATGGCCTGGGCTCTTTCGGACAACTGCTTCTGAAGGCAAGCAACCTCGTCGGTCATCGTCTTGAGCCTCCTTCTGTAGTTGTCTATTTGCCCGCACCAGCCGACTTAGTGAGTGTTGTAATTCATCTCGACATCTTGTAGCTGCTTCTGGAGGTTGAAGAATTTCTTTGACCAGTCCCAGCCATGGTCGGCCTGAGTTGTAAGCCAGGACGAGCTCCCTTCCAATTGGTCGATCTTCTCTCATGCGGCCGCCAACTCGACCTCGAGGGAGCTGATCTTGGAGGCCTGAGTCCAAGACCAGTCACTGGCGCATTTCTGGAGTTCCTCAAGCTCCTTCACGAAGTTGGCCTTCTTCCGGGTGTAGTCCATGAAGCCCTTTTTGTGGAGGTTTCAAAGGCGAGTAACCTCCACGGTAGCTTCCGAATGGCTCTTCCTCAGCTTGTGAAGTTTGTCGTCCATCTTCTTTGATTTCTTTGTTAGATGACAAACTTTCCTTCTCAGATTCTGGATCATAGACTTCAAAGGAATCCCCTGCGGTAGGGGAAGAGCTTCGGCAGGGCACTGTTGTCGGGAAACAAGAGCGTCACAATGCAAATCATTGCAAAAAAAAAAGAGAGAAAAAAGGGAAGTAGAAGAAGAAAAAGGAGCTCTTTGTAAAGAGGAATCCAATTTCATTGATTGAATAATTCTTAAGTACAAGAGAAAGAGAAAAAAAATTGTAACAAAAAAAAAGTACAAAATTAGGAGTCTCAGACCTCTGGAGCAGAAGTGGAGGAGCTCGGCGCCCTCGGAAGGTCAGTCACAGCAGCTGTGGTAGTTGAAGAGGTCTTGACTAGAGGGAGATTGGCAGCAGCTTCAAAAGGTCTGGCTTCATCATCGATGCTTCATCCAAGAAGCTGAGGTCGAGTTCAGGAAACTTTTCGACCACCTTCTCTTGGCAAAGCTCGAAGCCTTTGATAAAGGTAGCCTGGCCGAACTTGATATTTAGATCCCTCATCTCGGAGGAGGTCTTGAACTCTTCCATTGCTTGGGCCCTTGCCTCCGAGACTCGGATCGGGATCTGCTCCTTCAGCTTGGAGACCTCGGCCTCTGCCTTCCTTCTTTCCTCCTCCAAAGCAGCCTTTAGATCTGCTAAGTTTGTTCCTCCTTCAGGAGCACCTCTCGGAGACTCGCATCTTCGATGACCTTCTCCTTAAGAGGGCAGCCTTAGCCTGGCGACCTTCCTCCGCCTGGGTTGCTTCCTTCTTGGCATTGTTCATCGCCTCGATATTGGCGATGAGCTGGTGTCCAATCTGCAAGAGCGGCCAGGAAGTCAATGTGAAAGCTAAGGAATGCACTAAGTGAAAAAGCGAAAGGAAGAAAAAAATAAACCGACCTACCTCAAGAAAGGACCCCAGAGAGTCCTAAACCCACTGCTCAGGATCGGCATGGACGATCTTGTGGACGATCTCGGGCAAAATGCATCCATCGATCAACCTTTTTATTAAATCTCTGTTGTTGAAGGGATTTTCCTCCAGATCCTCTTCGGAGCCGTTGGACCCCTCGATGGCAGCCCTACTGCTGCGGATCTTGTGGGCCACCATCTTCTTCCTTCTCCTCCTTTTGGCCCCCGATGCCTCCTCGAGATGAGACTCTGGAGTGGGAACCTCGGTCGGAGGGCTTCTTGAAGAAGCTCGGGAGACTGCGGGCTTGACATCAGAGGGGGCATCAACGGCAATGGCCGTCTGGGCAGGCACGCCGAGCTTGTCTCTTCTACCCTCGCCTTCTTCGCCAATCCAGAAGTTGCGGTGCCTTTCTTCTTGTGGGCCTTGAGACCCTTGGCTAGTATCCAAGCTGCGTCTGCATCCATATCTGCAATGAAAAAAGATCGGCATAGCTTAGAAATAGAATAAGAGAAAAGAGGAAGCAGTGAATGACCTGAGAAAGAAAAAAAAAATACCAACAGGGTTGAGAGGGCTCAGGCCGACATTAAATAAAAGCTTCTCCTTCAGAAGGTCAGAGAGGAGAGGAGTTGGATAAGTCTTAAGTTTATTGGAGGCTTCAAGATCATCCTTTCCCAGGCTAGAAGCCCGACGGATGGAGTCCCTCAAGGAGCCCCAGGGGGACAACCCCAGCCTCAGGGTCGGGCATCGGACGTAGAAGTACCTCTCCTTCCAGTTATGGATAGAAGAGGGGGCACCTTTCAGCAACCCCTTTCTACCGAACTAAAAGGAGAAGTACCACCAGTCTTTTGCCGAGGGGTGACGCTTAAAGGTATAAAAGTTTTTAAATAAGGGAAGAGTTGGCCGGACTTCAGCTAAATGACAGAGGGAAAGAAATCCTATCAGAAATCTAAAGGAGTTCGACGCTACAGAAACTAGAGAAATATTTAAAAATTAAAAAGAGCAACAATAAAAGGTGAAAGTGAAAGTCGAAGCCCGACACAGAAGGCTTCCTGGTATAAGCAAAAGTGGCCAGGAGGAGGGGTGCTAGCCCTATCAGTTGGCTCGGGAAGCTCAAGCTCATACTCCGGAGGAATCCCGTACTGAATCCTAATCAGTGAGAGTTCATCCGAGGTCAAAGAGCTGGGAATGGTGTCTGGTACGAAGATCGGATGAAGTTCAGTCCTAAGTGCAAATTCATCTATAGTACTAGGATTTTGGGGGGCTGGAGCTGACAAACTTCTAGAACTGCTAGAGGAGGAAGTGTTGGAGAACATTTTGAATCAAATGAAAATCCCAAAAAAATTAAAAAAATAGGAAACAAGGCGCTCGCAGAGAAATCGAGCGGGCGGAATGTAGAGGAGGAAAAATGAAAGAGCAGCAAGAAAAAGAAGGGTTCCGAAACTAACCTAGGCTTGTCCGAGAGGTGCAGGAGGGCAGCGAAGGTGATGGAGGTCGACCTGAAGGGCTCCTAAGATCGAAAGGGACACTGGAGGAAGATGAAGCTCTCAGAGAAGAAGAGGGGACCGAAGAAAAATCTTAGGCAAGGTGAAATCCCTGAAGGTGGGGGATGGGTTTAAATAGACCTCAGGGTCCGGTGCAATAATGATTGCAGATCTCCTTTGGCCGACCTACAATCGTCGCATGTCCCACTCATCATGGCAGACGGCTGACGACTGACATAATCATTATTGCACCATCCTAGGGTGATGCTCTAGCAGAAATTCTAAAAAAATCTTTTTGGATCGCCTCGATTTGAAAAGACCCCAGCATCGGTGCGCCAAACACCAAGATATCTGAAAATAATCGAGTACAAAAATCAAGGGGGCAACTTCGATTGTGAAATTTTTTTTGTACTTCCTTCATTCAAAACCCGAACTCGAAAGTAGGGGGACTGGTGTTGGGTATAAAATAACCCCAGCCAAAGTTCATAAGAGGCCAACCCTCTCAGGACTCTTCCGACTTTTGACCTTGTGCGGTATCTTTCTGAACTCCCCCGACCGTCCGAGCTTCCACAATACTATCCATACTTCTCCAGCAGTCGACCTTCCACAGAGTCCTCCAGATTCCTCCAACGGACTAACTCCTACCATACCCTCTGGACTTCTCCAATAATGAGCTCCTTCAGTCGTCTATTGGACTGCTCCAAATGCTCTCTGGGCTTCACTATCAGTTGATTCTCTACAGTGATCGACTACTCTCCGAATCTCTTCCAGACTTCCTCCTGTCACGATCGACTTTACTTCGAACTTCTTTTGAATTTTATCAATGTTCGGGCTTCTCCGACAGTAGGACTTCTACAGTAACCAGACTCCATCCAAGTTTCTACAGTGGTCGACCACCTTCCAAATTTCATCCGAGTTTCTACAATAAGCGGTCTCCATCCGGGCTTTCATAGCAATCGATCTCCATCTGAGCTTTTACAGTAAGCAGCCTCCTTCCGGGCTCCTACAAGAATCGGACTCCGTCCGAACTTCTACAACAGAATTGGATTCCAGATAAACTTCTACAACAGACGGACTCCAACAGCCAGATTTCTATAGTGATCGACTATCTTCAGTGTCTTCTGTACTTCTCCAGCCATCAACCTTCAACAGCGCCAATCGGACTTCAACAGTGCCAACCAGACCCCTCCAACACACAAATTCCCTCCAGACCCCTCCGACAGTCGACCTTCCACAGTGTCCTCCAGACTCCTCTAGTGGACGAACTTCCATAATGCCTTCTGGACTCTCCTCTCGGTCAACCTTCTATAGCGCCTTCCGAATTTCGCTATCTGTCGACCTTCTACCAGATTTCTCAAGCAACTGGACCTCTCCAGTGTACAGTCTTCAGACAAGCTTCTACATCAAACAAATTCCAGACGGACTTCTCTAGCAATCGGACTCCAGCTAGATTTCTCCAACAGAAAGTTTCCATCTGGACTTCTACAGCAGATGACTTCTGTCAGCAGCATCAACGCCTAAGGCACCTAATAATAATTAACCCGTCAGCAACTTCAGAAACATCCGAGCTTCTCTTAGATTGCTGAGACAGAGAGCTATTCCGCTCCACCAGACGTCTCAACCGAGCTTCAGCCGTCTGGCCCGTACTCTCCGGCAAGTCGCGACAATGGATGCCACTACTCTCCGTAACAAACTCCACGTGGGCCCACCACTCTCCGACAAGTCGTGACAACGGATGCCACTACTCTCCGTAACAAACTCCACGTGGGTCCACCACTCTTCGGCAAGTCACGACAACGAACACCACTACTCTCCATAACAAACTCCACGTGGTCCCGAACGGCCCACTACCAGGCAGTTACGGACATCGCTGTCAATCGGTTACGCTCTCCTGTCTATAAAAGAGACCCCCCAGATACGTTCTCCTCTAAGCTCTAAGAACTATCTCTAAACTCTGCTAAAATCCCATTCGAGTGCTCCATTTCTGTTGAGGTAGAGTACTGACTTAAGCATTGGAGGGTCTTGCCGGAGCACCCCCAACTCCGATTTAGACTTTTCTTGCAGGTTCCAGTGGCGGCCGTGATCCCCTCGACTCCAGCTTTGTCGGTATCGATGGAATTCTGCACCAATAACACCCCATAGGTACAATACCTTCAAGTGGATCTACCAAAGTCCAGACTTGATTTGAGTGCATCGAGTAAATTTTTGATCCCATTGCCTCTAACCATTTCTCAGAGTCGATATCTGATATCGCCTCGTCAAAGGTCTTGGAATCATCACCATGAACTCCATTTCCCGTGAGGAATATTTTCTCTACATCCTCTTGTATAGTACCTAAGTACCTTTCAGGAGGATGGGAAACCCTAGTCGATCTACGAGGTGGAAGAGGTTGTGTTAAGACTGGTTCTGATTGATTTGGTTCCTCAGGTTCTTTAGCTCGTTGCTCTTGGGAGACATTCTCCTTGAGCTTAATTATTCTTCCGATGCCACCATCTTGAATAAACTATTTTTCGAGAAAAATAGTATTTCGACTCACAATCACATTGTGGTCTTCCGAAATATAAAAATAGTATCCTAATGAATCTTTAGGATATCCTATGAATCGAGCTCTAAAAGACCTGAACTCTAACTTGTCTGTCTGCTGTCTCTTGACATGAGCCGGACAACCACAAATTCTGAGATGATTCCGACTTGGCTTCTTACTATGCCATATCTCATACGGTGTGGTAGGAACGATTTTAGATGAAACCCTATTCAATACATAAATTATTATCATGAGACAATGTCCCCAAAGAAATTCAAGGAGATCCGTGAAGCTCATCATGGAATGGACCATATCTAATAGGGTCCGATTTCTTCGTTCTGAAATTTCATTGAATTGAGGTGTTCTAGGTGGAGTCCATTAAGAGATTATACCATTGTTCTTAAGATAGTCTAGGAACTCCTGACTAAGGTATTTACCTCCTTGATCTGATCGAAGAACCTTAATGGGATTTCTTGTTTGTTTTTCTACCTCATGTCTGAATTTCTTGAACCTTTTAAAAGCTTCAGACTTGTGTTTCATTAGAAATACATACCCGTACCTAGACATATCATCGGTAAAGTAATGAAGTAGACGTAGTTGCCTCTAGCCGGCATATCAAATGGGCCGCACACATCCGTATGTACTAGGGCAAGTAGGTCTGTGGCCCTTTTCCCATGTCCCACAAAAGGGAGCTTGATCATTTTGCCTTGAAGGGATGATTCACAAACTGGATATGACTCGGAAGTCAACGGACTCAATAGCCCAGATTTCTTCAATTTGTTAACCCTGTCTTCCGCTATATGACCTAGCCTTAGGTGCCACAGATACCTATTATTTAGACTATCTCTAGGCCTTTTAATTCCTATGGCATTCACATTTTGCTCAATATTAAATATGAATACATCAATATGAAGCTGATAGAGACCGTTAATAAGAAAACTATCTGCAACTTTATTATTTTCATAAAATATGCTACAATGGTCCTTATGAAAGCTAATCACATAGCCTTCTTGTGCTAAATATGAAACAAAAATTAAATTCCTGCTTGCTGTAGGCACATAATAACAGTCTCTTAAAACTAAATCTAATCCTAACAGTAATCACAGAGGGTAGGTTCCCACGACCACAGTAGTAACTCTTGCTCCATTTTCGACGCATAGGATCATCTCTCCATCCCTCTGTAGGAACCTTATCTAGGGTTTCAAGGTTAGATCTTGAAACTTTTTCAAGATCATACAGCGGAAGACTAAAATAAATAAAAATTTATTTTTTAAAATCAAAAAATCTCTAGATCTAAGATCCTATTACATGATTATTATATAGCATTAAATCAGAAATTAAAATATATAAATATAGCATGAACTACATGTTGATCATATCAACATGTTTCTATACTACATCTAATGTATGTATTAAACAATAGATCAGATCTATTACCTTGCAAGTTAGACGTTCTAACCTTGTTGATCTGGGCTTGAGGATGATGTTGCAAGCCACACACGCATCCGACCTCTAGGAGTCATCCACATGAGCCCACGAATCTCGATCAGAAGTCCTGCTTCAGGAAATCAGCACAGTATGCTAGTACTGCGCTGATCCTTCTTTGATGGTTGATCAGGTGCCTCCTTCTTCTTGATTTGGACTCTTCCAAAGATGAAAAGTAGAATGAAGAGTTTTAGATCTGAGATACTCTCAGAAAACTCAAGATGGAGGGAGGAACGATATGAAAACAAAAACCCTAGAAGAAGATCCTCTTCTTCTTCACGTTTTTCTCTCTAGACACCCAAACTTGCATCTTTTATATCTCCATGACCCAAAGGCATTTCTCTCTGATTTTTGGATGCCACAAAGGTTTCTCAAATCTCTGACTTCCTCTAAAATTTCACAAAGAAACTCATCTTATATAGAGAGATATGATAGAGTCCTTGTCTAGGTCAAACACCTAGTCAAGGCTTATCCAAACATGGCAAGTTAAGGGACGCCCAACTCTTGAGCACCTCTTTCATATTTTTATGCATAGATCATCAGAAAAGGTTGCACAATATATACCCTAAAAGTCACAAAAATTTTAAAAAAAAATTTGGATAAATTCGGTGCAAAATTGAAAGAGTTTTGGATTTCTAAAACTCTATCTCATAGAATTCGAAATCCAAACTTATTCCTTTTAGATTTGATCCAAACCACCTTCCATGTAAGAAAGAAGAGAGGAGACCTTTTGTGAACGTGGGAGAGATCTGGGAGAGGGCTTTTGTCGCACAAAATAAGTGGAGATTGGCATTGAATAAGAGAGAGGGCGTGGGGAAGGCTTATGTGGCGCAAGGTGGAATCCTAGTCTTACTAGGATTCTATCTTATGACTTGTTTTAATTTGGTTTCTCAAACCAAATCAAACCAAAATTAGATCAACCTAATTAAAATAGATCTTAACCCAATTAAGAACCTAATTTAATCAGATTTATTTAGATTTAAATCTGATTTAATTTTCTAATCAAATTAGAAATTAGATTGACCCAAGTCCTAGTTGAGCTAGGACTAGTTTTTCCTTGCACTTGGCTTATCCAATAAACCAATTGGACTTGATCCAATCAAGCCCAAACCAAATCTAATTAAATTATATTTAATTAGACTTAATCTCAGCCCATTGACTTAATCAAATTAAACCAATCAGCAATCAAATTGCTAATAAATCCTCCTGCAACACTTGCACTGGGTTAAATGTCAATCGTATTGATCATTTAACCCTAGAACGATTCTTAATCGTTGATCAACCATCTGATTGGATCATGAACTCTAATGTGTGTGACCTCATAGGTCCGAATCTAAGCCGGTAGCATAGAAATAAATTCTTATACCAATCGAAGTGACCATCTAGCAATGATACCCGACGACCGGATAGGTCGAATGTGTAGAACAACATCCTTAGAACCCATGCGGATATAGTTTTCATATAATTCATCTCCTTGACCAAAATGATCATAGGACACCCCAAAGTTTAACTGTCAACTCTGATCAGGTTGTCCACATTGTATTTCAAAATATCAAATCCATCTAATGGATTACCCTAGTCAAGGTTTTGCTAAATTGAAATACAGCGACTCATTCTTCTCCAACTCTTGGAGTGGTCAATCCCATCTCGATCACACTCTGACTTCGCTAGTACTTGACTGTGCCCAGAAGCCTTCCGTCCCTGAATTAAAAATTCAGTTAGTCCAGTACCAAAGCACAGTGAGTTGCTTGCAAGTCACTGAGGCGATATCAGGTCTAAGGGATACTTATACCTATATCCCATCAGAGACATTCTCGACAGCAGAATACTCTGGAGTTGGTCACGTTCAATGATGATGTATCCTTACATCTAACCTGTATGCCATACCAGTATCTCCACACTCTTTGGTTAAGAGGACAACCAACCCATATGGCCTACAGCGACCTATGCTCGATAGAAGCTGTCGTCCTTATTAACAGCCTATCATTTGATCGTGAATAGTTTTAAGGACTAATCGATAAATCCTCTCTTTATCGAATCTAAATAGTCCTAAGGACTTCATCATAACAACGGAGTTCATTAGAAGATGAAAGCTTATGATGAAAATGCCAAATATATTTTATTTATTAACAAATCAATTACAATACTTGGTTGCTCAACCGTCAACAGCTTGACGATTGACTTTTTGGGACACATTTTCCAACAACTCCCACTTGTCCTAAAGCCACTCGGTATAGTATCTAATACCCATCTTCGACTTGTGGTTGTCGAACTCCTTTATCGCCAGGGCTTTAGTGAAGGGGTCGGCTAGGTTCTCTTTTCCATCGATCTTCTGAAGGTCGACGTCACCTCGATCCACGATCTCTCAGACCAGGTGGAAGCGGTGTAAGATGTGCGTCGTCCGCTGATGTGCTTTGGGTTCCTTCACCTGAGCTATGGCACCAGTGCTGTTGTAGTAGAGCAGTACCGGACCATCGAGGGAGGATGCTACTCTGAGCTCGTTGATGAATTTTCTCAGCCACACAGCTTCCTTCGCGGTATCTGATGCTGCGATGTACTCCGCTTCACAAACAGAATCTGCCACAGTATGCTGCTTGGAACTCTTCCAGCAGATGGCTCCACCATTCAGAGTAAAGATATAACCCGACACACTCCTGCTGTCATCATGGTCAGATTGGAAGCTGGAGTCTGTGAACCCCACAAGTTTCAGATCTAACTCGCCATAAACCAACCATTGGTCCTTAGTATTTCTCAAATACTTAAGGATGGCTTTAACCACTTTCCAGTGATTTTCTCCAGGATCAGATTGGTATCTACTCACTACTCCTAGTGAGTATGCCACATCTGATCTTGTACATGTCATGGCGTACATGATAGATCCCACGGCTGAAGCATATGGGACTCTACTCATACGCTCTCTCTCTTCAGGAGTTGTCGGACAATTCTTCTTAGAGAGAGAAATTTCATGGCCTATCGGTAGATAGCCCTTCTTGAAATTCTCCATGCTGAACCTCTTCAGCACAGTATCTATGTACATGGACTGGGATAACCCAAGCATCCTTTAGATCTATCCCTATAGATCTTCATCTCTAGGATGTAAGATGCTTCACCCAAGTCCTTCATGGAGAACTGTGATGACAACCAAACTTTTATTCCCTGTAGTGTGGGGATGTCATTCTCGATTAAGAGAATGTCATCCACGTACAAGATAAGGAATACCACAACTGGACCATTTGCCCATTTATAGATGCAGGGCTCTTCTCCATTCTTAATGAAGCCATACGTTTTGATCACCTTATCAAAACACATGTTCCAACTCCGAGAAGCTTGCTTCAATCCATAAATGGATCTCTAAAGCTTGCACACCTTGGACTCATCTGTGGATGTAAACCCCTCAGGTTGTATCATATACACCTCTTCAGTCAGCTCTCCATTCAGAAAAGTTATCTTTACATCCATCTGCCAGATCTCATAATCCAGATGGACAGCTATTGCAAGCATTATCCGAATGGATTTGAGCATTGCCACAGGGGAAAATATCTCGTCATAGTCAATACCATAACGTTGACGATACCCCTTGGCAACCAGACGGGCTTTATAGGTCTTCACCTTTTCGTCTGTGCCCCTCTTCCTTTTGAAGACCCATTTACACCCAATGGGTTTAACCCCTTCAGGTGGGTCAACCAATGTCCATACATCGTTGACCTTCATGGACTCTATTTTGGATTTCATAGCTTCAAGCCATTTTTCGGAATCAGGTCTCTGCATTGCATCCATATAGGTGATCGGATCCTCATTATTCTTATCAAGTTTGATGGGATCACCATCCCGAACCAAGAAACCGTAGTATCTATCCGGCTAACACGGTACTCTACCAGATCGCCTTAATGGTGCAGGTATATTGGGCTCTGGATCTGATCTAATCATATCCGACTCAGGTTCAGCTATTGGTGTCGGTCCTTCTACCTGTTGAACTTCATCAAGTTCAACCTTAGAGGCAACGGTTCCTTCACCAAAGAACTCTTTTTCTAAAAAGATTGCCTTAAGGCTGACGAACACCTTTTGTTCATCAGCATGGTAGAAAAAATATCCTTTTGTCTCTTTGGGGTACCCTATGAATGAGCATTTGTCAGACCTAGGTCCAAGTTTGTCTGTGACTAATCGTTTGACATAGGTCGGGCACCCCCAAACCCTAAGATGTGAAAGTACTGGCTTACGCCCTGTCCATATCTCATATGGAGTCTTAATTACAGACTTACTTGGAACCCTATTTAACAGATAACAGGCCGATTCGAGTGCATATCCCCAGAAGGATATCGGCAAGCTAGCAAAATCCATCATGGATCGGACCATGTCTAACAGAGTCTGATTCCTCCTTTCAGACACACCATTATGCTGTGGTGTTCTTGGAGGAGTCCATTGGGAGAGAATCTCATTCTCTCCTAGATATGTGAGAAATTCACTAGAAAGATATTCTCCTCCTCGATCAGATCGAAGAGTTTTAATACTCTTCCCAGTTTGTTTTTCTACTTCACTTCGGAATCGTTTGAACATTTCAAATAAATCTGACTTATGTTTCATCAGATAGACATATCCATATCGGGATAGGTCATCTGTGAAAGTTTTGAAGTAGAAATATCCACCTCTAGCACTGGTGCTCATGGGCCCGCATACATCAGTATGTACTAGGCCCAGGAGCTCAGTAGCTCTCTCACCTTTTTCAGTAAAAGGTGACTTGATCATTTTACCAAGAAGACAGGACTCACAGGTTGGAAGTGATTCACAATCACCGACTTCGAGGATTCCCTCTTGAGTCAACCTGTTTATTCTGTTCTTGTTTATATGACCTAGCCTACAGTGCCATAAGTAGATATCTGACACACTATCTAATCTAGGGTGCTTGCTAGTAGAATAGACTCTTATCAGGCTTGATCTTTTTGGTCTGGCTCTGCACAGATGTCCCAGCCTGAATTTGCACCTTCTTGACTTTCTTCTTCTTGTTCTTCTTTCCTTTCTCAAAGGGTCAAGAACCAGAAGACGAACCTCCCACTGAGTTCACCGACTCCTTGTGAAGTTGGTGATCCTTGTCAAAGTTCTGAAGCAACCCCAGTAACCCATGGTAGTTTACTTCAGGCTTTGTCATTCTATAATGAGTGAGGAATGGGAGATAAGACTTGGGCAGCGAGTTCAGTATTGCATCTTTCCCAAGCTGCTCATGCAAGGGAAAGCTGAGCTTGCTCAATCGTTCCATCAGCTTGATCATGTACAATACATGATCAGTGACAGAGGCACCATTCCGCATTTTAGCGTTGAAGATGGCACAACTAGTTTTGTGCCTCTCCACATCATCGGGTGTGCCAAAGGCATCCTCCAACACTTGAAGCATATCCTTTGACTGAGTCGTCTCGAATCTATGACTGAACTCATCACTCATGGCAGCCAGCATGATACAGCGCACCGTGGTTCGGTCACTGAGCCACTTCTGGTAAGTGTCTCTGACTGTTCCATGTGCATTGACAGCTGGCTCCTCAGGTGCAGGATCCATTATCACATATAGGATCCGTTCATGCTCCAGGACTATCTTCAACTTTTGGTACCAGCTACTGAAGTTGGGTCCCACCAACTTATCATTGTCCAACAATGATCGGAGCGATAGGAAAGTGGCCATATTTGCACAAAGGAGAACCATAACCTAATTAGTAATTGATTCATTAAACCTAAAGATTTGGACTTTAATCAAAAGATTTCTCCCACTATTTTATTCGAATTGGTAGCCTCTACCTCCAATTCGAGGAATTATCCTAATTCCTTAGCGGGTACTAGAATCCACTTAGACTGCACACAAGCCCAACTTTGGTTGGCCAACCCATGTACATCTAAGGGTAGGTTCATAACCAATTGTTTCTCTAAACAATTTCTAGTAATTTTAGTTTTGCCCCAGAAACCTAATCAGTAGGCTTTGGCCTCCACTGTAAGGATCCAGTTAGGTCCAACCATTAACATGATCATACATGGTGTATCTAACCAACGAATGATTAAGCCCAACTTTGGTTGGCTCACCTAACCACCATTAGAGAGACACTTCCAAGTCGTCATATGATGAGTGATAATTCCATTAGTCAACAAGCACCAGGCCTTTGGGTCTGCAATGATTATTGAGTTAATGGACTCATTATCAAACACCTTAATGGGAGGCTATGATTCAGTTATCTCCATAACTTTATCATTTTAAGGACCTAATAATTTTAGAAGATTTAAATAATATAGAGGATGAAGTCAGATGAACCAGCTTATCATGATCCTCCCACTGGCTTCACCAAGTCAGCTTAAGGGAGACCAGGGCTGGTCTAGGAGCACCTAAATCAGTCACACTGATTTACCTAGCTGACATGGGTCAGCTCGAATAGTCAAGTGATCCGATCAAAATATAATTTCACTAAGAGGCCAGGTAAGTTCGATCAGTGGGAGGGTCTGCCAAAGCTTGCCTTAGACACCATCAGAAATGGCCAGGTAAGCGGGCTCCCAATTAAAAACCACCGGTCTAGTTTACCTTAGACACCAACTGGTTTAATTAGTTTCGATTAGATCAACCTAACAGTTCGTGCTAGACCGCTTAGTCAAGAATCAAGTCCATTTGGTTCTCGTTAAAGATATGGACTTGACCAACTACAACTATTGTAATTGATCTAGAGAATCCTTGACCTAATCTAAGACAACAATTGATTAGATTTAGTCAATTCTCTAATTAAGTCCATCTTCAATCTAACCATAGGTCTAACCCAATTAATGGACCTAATTCCCGCTAACCCATTAACCCAATGTGTTATGGTTTGTGTCTTAGGTTCTTCAATTCACAATCCTAGAACCTATTCAAACAACTTCTTAATTCTTAATTAAGTTTTGGGCTGAGGGTTGGGTTTGGCTTTTCAAAAAATAATTTTTATATTTGTAAAATAATTTTACAATATGATTCTACCAACCATATTGCATGTTTGATTCATAATCAAGATGCAAGTGAAATAAACATGAAACTACTTTAGATCTAATCTAAACAGGTTCATGTAATTGAAACAATTTCAACTTTAAACAATTTCTTTGCACAAAAATTATTAACAAAGAGATTTTATTTCAGATTTAAACATCTTTTAAATCTAATAAATCATAAATTTAATCTAGATCATATCTAACAAATTTATGATTAAAGATAAATCTACACAAACTAGGACAACCTTTGCACTGTAAGGGTAAATCTTACAGCAGGACAACCTTGCAGTTTGTGATTGATCTAAAATTTTAATTTTAGATTTAATAATCAGATTATAAATTAGATCTAATCTAAAAAATAATCTAAGCATGTATAAATAATCATGTAATAAAGAACCTAGGCTCTGATACCAATTGTAGGAACCTTATCTAGGGTTTCAGGGTTAGATCTTGAAACTTTTTCAAGATCATACAGCGGAAGACTAAAATAAATCAAAATTTATTTTCTAAAATTAGAAAATCCTTAGATCTAAAATATTATTACATGATTATTACATAGTATTAAATCAGAAATTAAAATATATAAATATAGCATGAACTACATGTTGATCATATCAACATGTTTCTATACTACATCTAATGTATGTATTAAACAATAGATTAGATCTATTACCTTGAAAGTTAGATATTCTAACCTTGTTGATCTGAGCTTGAGGATGATGTTGCAAGCCGCACACATTCCGGGCTCTAGGAGTCATCCACACGAGCCCACGAATCTCGATCAGAAGTCCTGCTTCAGGAAATCAGCACAGTATGCTAGTACTGCGCTGATCCTTCTTTGATGGTTGATTAGGTGCCTCCTTCTTATTGATTTGGACTCTTCCAAAGATGGAAAGTAGAAGGAAGAGTTTCAGATCTGAGACACTCTCAGAAAACTCAAGATGGAGGGAGAAAAGATATGAAAACAAAAACCCTAGAAGAAGACCCTCTTCTTCTTCACATTTTTCTCTCTAGATACCCAAATTTGCATCTTTTATATCTCCATGACCCAAATGTATTTATCTCTAATTTTTGGATGACACAAAGGTCTCTCAAATATCTGACTTTTATTAAATTTTCATAAAAAAACTCATCTTATATAGAGAGATATGATAGAGTCCTTGTCTAGGTCAAACACCTAGTCAAGGCTTATCCAAACATGGCAAGTTAAGGGACGCCCAACTCTTGAGCACCTCCTTCATATTTTCATGCATGGATTATCAGAAAAGGGTGCACAATGTATACCTTAAAATCCACAAAAATTTTAAAAAAAAATTTGGATAAATTCGGTGCAAAATTGAAAGAGTTTTGGATTTCTAAAACTCTATCTCATAGAATTTGAAATCCAAACTTATTCCTTTTAGATTTGATCCAAACCACCTTCCATGTAAGAAAGAAGAGAGGAGACCTTTTGTGAACGTGGGAGAGATCTGGGAGAGGGCTTTTGTCGCACAAAATAAGTGGAGATTGGCATTGAATAAGAGAGAGGGCGTGGGGAAGGCTTATGTGGTGCAAGGTGGAATCCTAGTCTTACTAGGATTCTATCTTATGACTTGTTTTAATTTAGTTTTCCAAACCAAATCAAACCAAAATTAGATCAACCTAATTAAAATAGATCTTAACTCAATTAAGAATCTAATTTAATTAGATTTATTTAGATTTAAATCTGATTTAATTTTCTAATCAAATTAGAAATTTGATTGACCCAAGTCCTAGTTGAACTAGGACTAGTTTTTCCTTGCACTTGGCTTATCCAATAAACCAATTAGACTTGATCCAATCAAGCCCAAACTAAATTTAATTAAATTATATTTAATTAGACTTAATCTCAACCTATTGACTTAATCAAATTAAGCCAATCAGCAATCGAATTGCTAATAGATCCTCCTGCAACACTTGCACTGGGTTAAATGTCAATCGTATTGATCATTTAACCCTAGAATGATTCTTAATCGTTGATCAACCATCTGATCGGATCATGAACTCTAATGTGTGTGACCTCATAGGTCCGAACCTAAGTCGGTAGCATAGAAATAAATTTTTATACCAATCGAAGTGACCATCTAGCAATGGTACCCGACGACCGGATAGGTCGAATGTGTAGAACAACATCCTTAGAACCCATGCAGATATAGTTTTCATATAATTCATCCCCTTGACCAAAATGATCATAGGACACCCCAGAGTTTAACTGTCAACTCTGATCAGGTTGTCCACATTGTATTTCAAAATATCAAATCCATCTAATGGATTACTCTGGCCAAGGTTTTGCTAAATTGAAATACAGCGACTCATTCTTCTCCAACTCTTGGAGTGGTCAATCCCATCTCGATCACACTCTGACTTCACAAGTACTTGACTGTGCCCAGAAGCCTTCCGCCTCTAAATTAGAAATTCAGTTAGTCCAGTACCAAAGCACAGTGAGTTGCTTGCAAGTCACTGAGGCGATCTCAGGTCTAAGGGACACTTATACCTATATCCCATCAGAGACATTCTCGACAGCAGAATACTCTGGAGTTGGTCACGTTCAATGATGATGTACCCTTACATCTCACCTGTATGCCATACCAATGTCTCCACACTCTTTGGTTAAGAGGACAACCAACCCATATGGCCTACAGCGACCTATGCTCGATAGAAGCTGTCGTCCTTATTAACAGCCTATCATTTGGTCGTGAACAGTTTTAAGGACTAGTCGATAAATCCTCTCTTTATCGAATCTAAATAGTCCTAAGGACTTCATCATAACAACGGAGTTCATTAGAAGATGAAAGCTTATGATGAAAATGCCAAATATATTTTATTTATTAACAAATCAATTACAATACTTGGTTGCTCAACTGTCAACAGCTTGACGATTGGCTTTTTGGGACACATTTCCCAACACCCTCAGCCTCCTGCTCTCCTCAAGATCCTGCATAGAAGTGCACAAATGAGCACTAGAATCAGAGTCAAGTACCCAACTGGATGCAAAAGAAACTGTAAGGTTATATTCTATAACGAGTATACCTTCAGAAGGACCATCCTTCTTGTTCTTTAGGGTGGTCAGGTATTGAGGATAGTTCTGCTTCCTTTTCTTCCCATCCACCTTCTGCTTCTTCACAGACCTCTTTTTCTTTCCAAAAGACTTTCTCTTGGAAGAAGTTCACTTCACAATAAGAACTAAGCCTTTTGAACCCTTCATAGAAAGTTCAGCCGTAACCAACATGTTCATTAACTCGGCCAAGCTACATTGCATCTTATGCATATGGAAGTTTATGATGAACTGACCATATGCATCAGACAAGGACTGAAGAATCAAATCAATCTGAAAATTTTTGTTTAAGATGATATCGAGCTTCTCAAGCTCCTCAAGGTCCTTGATCATTATCAAACAATGATCTTGGACTGACTGCCCATCATGCATTATGGCCTTAAAAAATCTTTAACAAACTTGATACTTAGACGCGCGACTCTGTTCACCAAACAACTCTTGTAGGTGAGCCAACATTTGGCGGGTAGTCAAAATGTTCTCATGCTGGCGCTGTAAGTCATCGACATTGCACCCAACATGTAGTACCTTGCTTTGTTATCATCATCCATCCATTTTTTTAGAGACGCTCTCTGTTCAGCAGTCGGACGTGCTGGCATGGCAGATGGGTCCTGGTCCAAAACATGAGTTAATTTTTTAAAACCTAGAACAATTTTGTAGTTCCTCAACCAGTCCTTGAAATTGGGTCCAGTCAATCTGTGGGTGTCTAGTATTTTGGTCAGGGGGTTGAAGGCAGACATGTTTCCTATAGAGAGTTGAAAGTTTTTAATTAGATTTTGTAATCAGACTTAACCAATTTGTTTAGAGATTTTATTTTTAAACAAATTTTGCTCCCATTATTTTCTCAAATCCCTACACTCCCTTGGTAGAGATGTGAAAATCTTTGTGATCAGTGATTTCTAGTGGGTGGTGCGGTCTCACCAACTAGCTCATCACCTCACCTAACAGTTATTGGTGATGGGTCAACCGATGAGTGGACAACTCTTGTCCAATGATTCTCTAATCATGATGTACCCAAAACTTGATCTCTAATTCATGAAGCTCACCGTATCCGAAATATTGCTCCAATCCTTAGTTAAGTGAGACCCACCATTTGCACGAACTAGATTCCTGATTGGGTCCCTCACCGTATCTGGAATATTAAGCCCAACCCATCCTCTAATCTGTAGCATCCAATGCCTAGACATGGTTGCATCTTTTCGGTACAACTGAGCCACTGTAACTAGCCAAAAATAATCAACCCCGAGAAGGGTTTGCACATCCACAATGGTGGAAGACCTAGACTTAATATTTTCTTAGGAAGATTTGATTTAGGTCTCATTAAGATTGACTTGACATAGTCATAACAATTATGACTAACCTAGTGGCATGGGTTAGCTCGAATTGTTAGCCACCTCTAATCAGAACTGGATCGACACATATAGCCAGGTAAGTGAGATCGATGGAAGGGATATACCATTAACTTGACAAGAACGCATTCGAGTCGAGTAGCTCCCAATTAAAAACCAGTCGATCGTATCTACCCAACTTACCTTAGACACCAAATTATCGAACCAGAACTAATTGGATTAGCCTACAATCCAAGCTCTAGCCACTGAGCCAAATTAGGTCTTAACTTGATCGAGTCACATCTAAATGTGATTCGACCTTGACCCAGACTTAATCCTATTAGGCTGGTCAATTATTAGCTTTCATGATCCCACCTAACCAACTCTTGATTCGGTTTGATCAACCGCTAGACCTAATTGAGCTATCCAAGCTCAAACCCAATTTTATGAAAATATCTTAGATCTAAAATTCTTAATTTTAGATCAAATTGATTTCATAAACTTAATTTATTAATTAAGTTTGGGTTCATAAACAAAGCATGTAAAATAAATTCTAAGGTTTCAGGATCTAGGGTTTTGCAGAAAAGTAAGTTTTGATTTCTGATTAAGGATGAACGCATGGTACCCCTACACGTCATATGAACATCCCATTGAATGAAAAGAGAGGGTCTTAAAACTCTACTTCATTCTTATGACCGGACGGCCATGAGGAACACCTTAATCAGAAATATAAATTTAACTATAAAACTAGTTAGATCTAAATTTACATATCTCATATACAATTTAAGATCTAACTAATACATGCTTTGCATACATCTTATGTATCAAAAATTGATCTAATTAACATGCTTTCAGATCTGATACATCACATGTAATATCTAAAGAATAAGATTTAAATTGAACTATTCAAAATTAAATCTATTCTAGACAAGTTACTTGAACAATTCTACAACTAGTCTAGGCATGCAACAGATCAATTTTATGAAAAAATTAAAATTTTATTTTTTATTTTTTGATCTGATTATAATACTTATAACATCAAAAAAATAAATAATAAATTAGATTTAATTCAAATTTTAATCTCATTAAAATATAAAACTTAAGACTGTTCATGGATTCAACTAATCCTAGTCTAGTCATGCATCTCATGCATGTTAGATCTTTCTAAATTTAATTTTAAATATTTTAATTTTAGATCTTATCATATCTGATGTGATATCTGAAATATTTTAAATATTAAATAAATAAATAAAAAATTAGATCTAAATTAGATCTGAAATAGAGCCAAAAATCTGGCTCTGATACTAGTTGAAGAAAAAACTATCTTTTTCCTTTGTAGGATCTTTCAAATTTCATCAAATTTAGAGTGAAATAATTTTAAAAAAAAATTATTCTATATTTATTTCAGATCTAAGTCTCTAGATCTAATCTTCATATTAGATATTAATTCTAAAATAAATCTAAAAGGGATGAGGAAACAAGTAATACCTCAAAGGTAATCTGATTATCCTGTAGATGATCTCAGCACAGCCCAAGGTTCTGATGTAGCCATGCAAGCACCTGGCCTCTACTGGTATGCACTTAGGTAGGACCTATATCTTCTCCTCATGAATCTATACTCCAAAAATCAGATCTCTATCTGATCTGGAAGTGCTTCAGAACTCCTTCTGAAGTTGGAGCAGCAACCTGTCGAAGATGTCCTGTAGCCTTCTGTTCTAGGTATCACCACGCCTTGGACCTTTGCCAGATGGATGTCCAACTCCTTGGATGTGAAGAGGGGAGAGAGGAGAGTAGGGAGGATATAGAGAAGAGGAGAGGATTCTCATTTTGGCTGGGTATTGAGCAGAAAATTACAAACCCTAGGCGCAGATAGGGATTTTATAGACCCTGTATGCTGTGCAATGCCACATCATTCGACAATCAAAAAATTCTAATAAATTTTGGAAAAATTTTGATTGGTGGAGTGATATCATCTGATCACATCAGATAAGAACCCCACCCTCTCTCCTATGTTGGCGCCAACTTTGGATAAGCACAAGCAAGGTGCACCAAAGAGTCCATGTTTATTAGGACTCTTTCATTCTTATCCATTTGGGGCGCCCACTTTAATCCAATTGGACTCACACCATAATCTGATTATGGCATCCAATTTGATGTGATTTAGGCATGTGAACACTCTACAAAAATCCTCCAATGAGCTCTCTTCTATTTAAGACCCATATGTCAACATTTGACAGATGTCCTAAAATGAAATTGGCAGGTGACAGGAATTAGCAGGTGCTTATCTTAAATTCATCTCATGAATTAAGACAAGCCTTTTTCTGAACTGGACAAGCTTTATTTAGACTGAGAAAAATCTTCTTAAGATTCTCTGGATGAGTCAAATCATATTTGGCTCAGTAGAGATAGAAAAGATTACACGAGGAGAAAGTTAGGTTCAATCGAGTGCTAGCACGATTTTCTTGAACCTAATTGGATCTAATTCAAATCAATTGGGTTAGCCCAATTGATGACATCCAGACTCTAACCCTTATTTGTGTGACCCAGTTAGGTTCAATTTCGTATGGTAATGAGACATGTCATGATCTCATCATCGACATCATCAAAACTCCTTTTGATGGACCAGAACTCTGCTGATTCAGACAATTAGAATGATCGATCATCAATATCATTCTAATTGCTCCCAAAATCTATCAGTGACACCAAGTTGTATGCGATGGCAACCTATCAGAACTGAAGACGAACCTCTCGGTGCAACTACCTGTGTGATTAAGTTCCTTTAACATGAGTCCCGACTGAATTAGTATTAAGGTGAACTCGTCAAACCCAACATCAGTCATATGAATCAATCGATCAATCCAAGTCTGATGTGAAACCCCAATGAAAAATTCTTTTTCCATTATTTCACTCTGCCATGGCCATGGGCTTAAGGACTCGATCTTTCGATCATCATAGGACTACTCCTCTCATCTACCGAGGTTGATAGATCCCATCTTGGTGTGACCTAGTTCCTACAATGAATATGCTACAGCCAACATACACCTCAGAGTTTCAAATGGCTAGGAGATCGAGTTATGGTGTAGACAAACTATAACACACTCAAGGTGAACTGTCGATGCACCTCAGGTCAAAGAACTTGTCACACAACTGCAGCATCAAGCTAGTCATCGACGAGAAAGTAGACTTCCTTATGACTGGTTGATATGGTCATGCTCAGTACTCTCGTTCTCAACGA
Source organism: Elaeis guineensis (assembly GCF_000442705.2). NCBI lineage: Eukaryota > Viridiplantae > Streptophyta > Magnoliopsida > Arecales > Arecaceae > Elaeis > Elaeis guineensis. Next base: position 78,265,546 of record NC_026000.2, read on the forward strand.
ATACTTATACTCTCGCTCTGATATCTCCACATCGTAGACTCAAGACACATCTATCCTAAGGAAGTGATCGTACACCAACCTTTCGGATAGATCACCATCCTCGTGATGATCCTATGGTCAGGAGCTGTTTATGAGTTAGTTATGTAAATTCATGCCTTAAATTTTTAACTCTTGAAAGTATGAATTGACATTCCTACTAACTCAAAGGATGTATCACAGACACAATGTACACAATGTGATAGAAGAATAATCTATTTATTGATTTATAATCAAAATTATAAATTTGCCCTTAGATTTGTACAGGAATATGTTAGTCAATCTGGCATCTAGGGCACACATCTAATAGGGATATGCCATTAACTTGACAAGAATGCATTCGAGTCGAGTAGCTTTCAATTAAAAATCAATCGGTCGCATCTGCCCAACTTACCTTAGACACCAAATTGTCAAACCAGAATCAATTGGGTTAGTCTACAATTCAGGCTCTAACCACTGAGCCAAATTAGGTCTTAACTTGATCGAGTTACATCTAAATGAAATTCGACCTTGACCTAGACTTAATCCTATTAGGCTGGTCAATTATTAGCTTTCATGATCCTACCTAACCAACTTTTGATTCGATTTTATCAACCGCTAGACCTAACTGAGCTACCCAAGTCCGAACCCAATTTTATGAAAATTGCTTAGATCTGAAATTCTCAATTTTAGATCTAATTTGATTTCATAAGTTTAATTTATTAATTAAATCTTGGATTCATAAACAAAACATGTAAATAAATCCTAGGGTTTCAGGATCTAGAGTTTTGCAGAAAAGTAAATTTTGATTTCTGATTAAGGATGAATATGCAGCACCCCTATCCATCATAAGAACACCCCATTGAATGAGAGAAGAGGGTCTCAAACTCTACTTTGTTCTTATGATCGGACGGCCATGAGGAACATCTTAATCAGAAATATTAATTTAACTACAAAATTAGTTAGATCTAAGTTACATATCACATATATAATTTTAGATCTAACTTATACATGTTTTGCATACATCTCATGTATTAAAATATGATTTAATTAGCATGCTTTCAAATCTAATACATCACATATAACATCTAAAAAATAAGATTTAAATTGAACTATTCAATATGAAATCTATTCTAGACAGTTACTAGAATAATTCTATAACTAGTCTAGGCATGCAACAGATCAATTTTATGTATTAATTAGTTTTTTTTTTGATCTGAATATAAAATTTATAACATCAAAAAAATAAAAAATAAATTATATCTAATTTATATTTTAATCATATTAAAATATAAAACTATAAGACTATTCATACATCAAACTACTCCTTGTCTAGTCATGCATCTCATACAAGTTAGATCTACTTAGATTTAATTTTAAATTTTTTTGATTTTAGATCTTATCATATCTGATGTGATATCTAAAATCTATTAATATCAGATAAATAATAATAAAAATTATATCTAAATTAGATCTGAAATAGAGCCATCAACCTGGCTCTGATACCAGTTGAAGAAAAAATCGACTTTTTTCTTGTAGGATCTTCCAGATCTAATGAGATCTGGGATGAAATATTACAAAAATATCCTACAATTATTTCAAATCTAAGATCTATTAGATCTGATTTCTATTATTTAATATTAAATCTAAAATTAAATCTAAAATCATGAGGAATAGAGAAATACCTCTAGGATAACTAGATTACCCTGTAGATGATCGCAGCAATGCCCGAGGTTCTAAAATAGCCACACAGTCGCCTGACCTCTACTAATATTCACTCAAGTAGGATCTAGATTATCATCTCCTCACAAATCTTTGCTCCAAAAATTAGATCTGGATCTGATCTGAAAGTTCTTCAAAAGAGCTTCTGAAGCTGGAGCAGCAGCTTCTCGACAAATCTCTGCAGCCTTCTAATCAGGAAGCCACCATGCCTTGGACAAGACCAGATGGACACCCAACCTCTTGGATGTGAAGAGAGGAGGGAGAGGAGTAGAGGGGGTATAGAGAAGTGAAGAGGATTCAGGCTTTTGCTGGTTATTGGGCAGAGTCACTAAACCCTAGGTGTAGATAGGGTTTAAATAGACCCTACTGTGCCATGCAGTGTCACATCATTCGACCAATCAAAAAATTTTAATTAATTCTGAAAAAATTCTGATTGATGGAGTGATATTATCTGATCATATCAGATAAGAATCCTCACAATTCCTCCTACTGTTGGTGCCAACACTGGATAAGCACAGTGAGATTTGAGCCCCACAGTCCAAGTTGATCAAGAGATCAGAGTCCTTATCTCATGGGACTCTATCCTTATCCACTTGGGGTGCACGTCCAATCTGAATATGGCACTCACTTTGAGGCCCAATTTAGTAGATGGACACTCTATAAAAAATCTTCAATGACCTCTTGCCAAGTGGCCTTCAGTCCAAGGTTCATAGGTCAACGTTTGACCAATGTCCTAAAACGGAAATGGCAGATGACAGGAATTAGCAAGTGTTGTCTTAAATTCATCTCATGAATTAAGACAAATCTTTGATGAATTGGATTGACTCCAGTCAGATTGAGAGAAATCTTCTCAAGGTTCTCTGGGTGAGTCAAATCATATTTGGCTCAGTTGAGAAAGAAAAGATTATACGAAGAGAAAGTTAGGCTCAATCGTGTACTAGCACGATTTTCTTGAACCTAATTGGATCTAATCCAAATCAATTGAATTGAGCTAGCTCAATTGATGACATCCAGACCCTAACTCTTATTTGTGTGACCCAGTTAGGTTTATTTTCATATGATAATGAGACATGTCGTGATCTCATCATCAACATCATCGAAACTCCTTTTGATGGACCAGAACTCTTCAGATTCAGACAATTAGAATGATCGATCATCAAGATCATTCTAAATACTTCCAAAATTCATCAGTGATACCTAGCAGTATATGGTGGCAATCCATCAGAAATGAAGATGAACCTCTCAGTGTAGCTACCTGTGTGATTGAGTTCTTCTATCATGAGTCCCGACTGAATTAGGGTATAGGTGAACTCGTCAAACCTAACATCAGTCATATGAATCAATCGATCGATCTGAGTCTAATGTAAAACTCCAATGAAAAACTCTTTTCTATTATTTCACTCTTCCTTGGCCATGGGCTTAAGGACTCAATCTTTCGATCATCATAGGACTACTCCTCTTATCTACCGAGGTTGATAGATCCCTTCTTAGTGCGATCTGGTTCCTACAATGAATATGCTACAGCCAACATGCATCTCAGGGTTTCGAATGGCTAGGAGACCGAGTTATGGTGTACTCAAACTATAACACACTCAAGGTAAACTATCGATGTACCTCAGGTCAAAGAATTGGACACGCAGCTGCAGCATCGAGCTAGTCATCGACGAGAAGGTAGATTTTCTTATGACTTCTCGAGGTGGTCATGCTCAGTACTCTCATTCTCAATAAATATCTGTACTCTCACTATGATGTCTCTACACCGTAGACTCAAGACACATCTACCCTAAGAAAGCGATCATACACCAACCTTCCAGATCGATCGCCATCCTCGTGATGATCCTATGGCCAAGAGCTGTTTATGAGTTAGTTATGTAAATTCATGTCTTAAATTTTCAACTCTTAAAAATATGAATTAACATTCCTACTAACTCAAAGGATGTATCACAGACATAATGTACTCAATGTGATAGTAGAATAACCTTTTTATTCATTTATAGTCAAAATTATAAATTTGCCCTTACATTTGTACAGGAATGTGTCAGCCAATTTGGCATCTAGGACACACATCTAACATGACGAATATGTGAAATCATATGGATGTCTTCTCACTCGTCAGTGATCTTCTCTATACTGTAGTGGTGTGAGTGGTCCTTTGATCTAGGTATCATTGGCTATTCGCAGTGAGGCTACTAGGTTTGACTGCACATTCTCTTGGTCCCTAGCTATTCAGATCTTTATTGTGTATGTTGGCTTCAGTAGGTTCAGATTCACTATTTGAAGTAGGATGCACCTAAAAGGAATCTATCGACCTTGGTAGAAAAGAAGAAGTTCTATGCGATTTGTTAGACTGAGTTCAGAAAATTTTTAGCCAAAGTAAGTGTGAATACTAGAAATAAATTTTCACAAGATTCACAAATGAACTCGGATCGAGGTAATCTAGCATATGACTGATAATGAGGTTTGACGAGTTCTTCATAACCTCCGTCAAGTCAGGACTCATGATAGAAGGATTGAATCATATGGTAACAGCACTAAGAGATTCATACTTTCATTCTACTAGGTTGCCACTACATACTGTTAGGTGTCACTGGTAGATTGTGAGACTCATTGGGTATCGTCTTGATGATCGATGATCCTCGAAGGATAGAATTAAAAATATTTCAATCTATCAAAAAATTTTTTGATGATATTGTGATAGAGATCATAATATATCTCACTATCAAATAGAATGGAACCTATGGGGTCACACATTAAGAAATTTAATCTTGAATTTATCAATTAGACTTATGAAGTTCTAATTGAGTTAGGATTTATTGAAATCTTATTAGGTTTATGAGAACTATACTAGCACATAGTTAAACCTAATTCTTCTCGGGACTTTGATGGGATCAAATTCCATAGCCTTGAACCTAACCTAAATCTATTTAGATTTAATTGGGCTCTTAATTGTGAGCCAAAGAGGATTGGGTTATGTTAATGAGTTGGCATGAATTATCTCCTCATTATCTCTACTTTATCTCCTAATTATCTCTAAGTGGTGTGTGGAATAAAAGAAAAGAAGGATAGTGCCTTCTTCTCTTTTTGGTAAGATCAGGGGGTGTCAACCCCCTAGATATGGCAAGAGGGGCCTGCCCTTTTCTTGAAGATTGGCATGGAGGAGAGAAAGAGGAGCCAAGCCCCCTCTCATATGTCAAGAAACCCCTAAGGTTAGCACCCCAAACTACTTGCCCTATATGAAGTGGGGTGCCCCTTGTACCTACCTAAAGGGGCTGATAATATGCCAATTATATCTGATTTTATTGAAAAAAAATCAAATTAAAAAGGTAGAGTATTCTTATGAGATAAGGATGTATCTTTTTAAGATAATTGGATTCCTATTATGAGTCAAAGTAGAGCTTATATAAAGAGAAGGTCTTTAGAGTTCTAAGTAGAATTTTGGTAAAACAAAAAGTCTCTCTCTCCCTTCTCCACACCTCCCTTCCTCCCTCTCTTCTCTTCCATGCCTAAGGATTGGGCGTCTCACTTTCCACACATCAAAGGTTGAGGTGATTTTTCTTTAAGAGCGAAGAACGAAAAGAAGAAGAAGAAGCCTACAGATCCAGGAGTTGATCCGACAGTCTAGATCAAAGTATGGATCTAAGTTCTAAGACTGAGATTCTACTTAAAGAAGAAGAATCTACTATGAGAAGATCAGTCTGAGATTGATCTCAGTGGATATCCGTAGAGGTCGGATACTTATGCACTTCAAGCATCTACGAATCTATGATCAAAGGTAGCAATAAATATCTACCTACACTAAGGTATTGAGATTCGATCTCATACTTATTTTTAAATTTTAGATTATATATTTATTTTTCTTCTAAGCTTGGGTAGAATTAGATTTGATCTTATATATGTGAGGTTAAAGGGTTTAATCCATTTATTTTTTCACTATGTATAAAAAGAGTTTTGAAATATACACATGCTACCTACCTAATTTTCTATCAGCTTTTTCATCACATTTTATCTATCTTATTTGAACTCCTGTGTTGTGATGAAGTCCTTAGGACTATATTTAATCAATAAAAGAGGATTTATCACTGAGTCCTTAAAATATGTTCGCGATCGAATGATATGCTGTTAATAGGATGATAGCAATATCAAGTATAGGTCATTGTGTATCATATGAGTTGGTTGTCCTCTTAACCAAGGAGTGTGGAGATACTGGTATGGCATACAGGTGGAATATAGGTATACATTCACACCGAATGTGACCATTTATCGAGCACTCTGCTGTCAAAAGTAGCTCATGATGGATATGAGTATAAGTATCCCTCAGACCTGAGATCACCATGGTGATTTGTAAGCAACTCACTATACTATAATACCGGACCATCTAAATTTTTAATTCAGTGATGGAAGGTTACTGGGTGCAATCAAATACTTATCAAGTCCGTGAGTGAGTTAAGATAAAATTGATCCCTCTGAATTAGTAGGAGATATGCATTAGTGTATTTCAATTTAGTATAATTTTGGCTAGGGTAATCCATATAATGGATTTGAAAGGTTAAAATATAATGTGGTTAACTATATTAGGGTTGATAGTTAAACCCTAGGTCATCTTGAGCATTAGGTTCAAAAGGATGAATTATATGGTAACTATATGCCAGTAGGTTCTAAAATGTTGCTTTGCAATCTTTCGACCTATCCGGATGTTGGATCTCATTGCTAGATAGTTACATAGATTAGTATGAAAATTTATTTTTGTGCTACTGTCTTAGCTTCGAACCTATGGGGTCACACACATTAAAAGATTTGATCTGATTAGATGGTTGAAGAGTCTAATTGGATTGTGACTCTAGTGAAGAGTCCCATTGAATTGAAACTCTGGAGGAGAGTCCCAATGGACTGAGACTCTACTATTAATGAAGAATTAATTAGCAAGTATATTTTTAATTGACTCAATTTGATTGAGCAAAGTATTTTGGATCAAGTCTAATTTAATTAGATTAAGTTTGACTTAGTTTGGATTTGACTTGATAAAGCCTAATTATACCAAAAATTTGATCCTAATCTGATCAGGACTTGAGCTCAACTAATTCCTAATTGGGTTAGAAATTTATTGAAATGATTGGGATCCTAATTAGATTAGGTTCATTTCTATCATTGGGTTCAAGCCAAATTTGATTTGGTTTAGAATCAAATTGAAAATGAAGAGTCCCAATCAGCAAGGACTCTATCATTATCTCTTGCGCCACCCTGGACCCATGCCTCTTTTCTCAATGCCAGAATAGTTTTGGCATGAGATTTTTGGCATGAAGAGAGAGGGCCTAGTAAGGGTGGGCAATAATGTATGATGAGTCATGATCTTATCTCCTGCCTAGGTTGAATGCGATCTGAATTAGAGATAAGAAGATAAGAAGGAAAGAGATATTTCATGTTTGGAAACAAGGATGGTGCAAATTGATTTTTTCCTCATTTTCTTTGAAGAATTTTTGGGCATGAGAAAGACCAAATCTCTTTCTCATGTCATCACCAAATTTTTGAAAATTTGGGATGTCAAAAATTGTTCTTGGCATGGACTCTTTGGTGCCCTCCCCTTTGACCCAAAACCCTAATCCCTTGCTATTTAAAAGGGGCTCCAAAAGTAGATGCCCCATAGGTTATTCTTTGCTAGTTTTATTTTTTCTCCAGAGCTCTCTCTTCTCTTCTCTTCCTCCTTTAGATCTTCTTCTCCTTTGGAGCATCCAAGAGATTAAAAAAAAAAAGAAGAGTTCTACCCTTGAAGATCCTTGCAAGCTAGCACTTCCAAGGAGTCTGACCTGCATCGATCTTCATGTGGATGATCTGTAGAGGACGGACATCTTCATGCATCTATGAGTAACTTGAAAGGACCCTCTCCTATGCAAGTTATTTATGGGGATCAGCAATCTACAATCTGATAATGAGTTTTGAACTTGTTAAACTAGTTTTGGTGGATCTAACGGCTAGATCTAGTTTGTAGTATCGATTAGATCGATGTAGATTTTTATTTTCAGATCTTAAGTTCATGTAAAATCATATTATAGGTCTTAGTATGATAGTCTAGATTAGATCTTATATATATATAATAGATTAAATCATTCAATCTAATACATTTACTACAAAAAAAATTTGAAATTGCATGCATAGCACTGCTGTATTTTTCTTTCATATCTAATAAGAAACTGTTCTCTCTGTAGATAATCATGTCGAGTGCCAACCCCTTAGCCCATATCTTTGACACAAATAGGTTGACCAGAATGAACTATAAAGACTGACTCCAAAATTTAAAAATTATTCTTAGTTTCAAGAAATTAACCCATGTCTTAGATCAGGATGCATCTGTGTTACCATCTCGTCCATCCCCTGAATAATGAGGAGCACTTGAAAAGTGGGTAAATGAGGATAATAAAGTGAAGTGTTACATTCTAGCATCCATGTCCAATGATCTTTAGTGACAGCATGAAGACATGAGGACTGCCAAGGAGATGTTGACACATCTGCAAGAGTTGTACGGTGAGTAGAGTCGCACAGCTCACTTTGAGGTCTCTCAGAGACTATTCAGAGTAAAAATACATGATAAGTAGTCCGTCAATGATCATTGTTTGACAATGATCAAGGACATCGAAGAGCTTCAGGAGCTCGAGATGAATATGGACAAAAAATTGCTGGTGGATTTGATCCTCCAGTCTCTTCCTAATTTGTATGGGCAGTTCATTATGAACTACCATATAAATAAGATTGATAGCACTTTATCCGAATTACTGAATATGTTGGTGACAGCTGAGGGTACCTTGAAAAATTCAAAGAGTATGGCTCTGACTATGGTGCAGGCTTCCTCTAAGAGAAAGTCTTCTTTTAAGAAAAAGAAAAAGCCTATGAAAAAGCAAAAGAACGAGACCAAACCTAAGAAGCAGGTTTCGAAGAAGGCTGATGATAAGAAAAAGTATTTTCATTGCAATGTCGAAGGCCACTAAAGAAGGAACTATCTGACCTACCTAATGATATGATGAATAGGAAGAAGGATGGGCCTTCTGAAGGTATGTCTGACTTGCTTGTAATTGAAATTTATCTAACGGTTTTCTTTTCTTCTAGTTGGGTTCTAGATTTAGGTTCAAGTACTCATTTGTACTATGCAAGATCTTGAAGAAGTTAGAGAATTAAGAGAAGGCAAGATCACTCTTCAAGTTGGCAATGAAGCAAAGTTTGCTACTGTGACCGTCGGGACCTATCCTCTACGATTACCATTAGGGATTAGTTTAATTTTGAAAGACAACTATTATGTACCTATAGTCAGTAAAAATTTAATTTTCATATCTGTGCTGGTATAGGATAACTATAATTTTTATTTCAATAAAGATATATATGCAATTTATTTGGAAAATAAACTTGTTGCACGTACTTTCTTGATCGACGGTCTTTATCATTTGCATATGGATGCTGTTAGAAAATTGGATTGGCAACATGTGTAGATTTCAAAACTTTTTGAAAAATATAGTAGAAAATAAAATGAGTTAAACCCTTTAACCCCACATGCAAAAGATCAAATCTAATCTCACCCAAGCCCAAGAGAAGCCACATATATACAATCTGGAATTTAGAGACAAGTATGAGATCGGATCTCATTATCTTGGTACAGATAGATATTCATTACTTCTAATGATCACAGATTTATAAATGCTCAAGCCGCATATATATCCGGCCTCTACAGATATCCATCAAAATCAATCTCGAACTGATCTTCTCATTATAGAATCTTCTTTCCAAGAAGAATCTTAGCCTTGAGATCTTAGACCAACACCTTGATCTAGATTGCGTGATCAACTTCTTGATCTGCAGCCTTCTTCTTCTTGATCTTCACTCTTGAAGATAAAATAGCATCACCTCTTGATGCATGGAAAGGGGATGCCCAACTCTTGGGGGTGGAAGAGAAGAGAGGAAGAAAAGGAGGCATGGAGAAGGGAGAGAGAGGAATTTGTTTCACAAAAAACTCTATTACATAGAAACCCTAGAGACATGCTCTTTATATAAGCACCACCCTGACACATAATAGGAAGCCAATTATCTTAAAAAGGTAGATTCTTAACTCATAAGAATCCTCTACCCTTTTAATCTGATTTATTTTAATTAAAACTAGATATAATTGATATATAATCAGCCCCTTTAAGTAGGTACAAGAGGTGCCCCTGGAATATTTGTCAGGCAATTGGGGTGCCAAGAGTAGTTGGGGCACCAACTCTTGGTGCCCAACATTAGGATTTCTAGCCAAATAAGTGGGGGCGTGGCCCCACTCTCTCTCCTCCATGCCAAAGCATAAGAAGGGGGTGAGCCCCACTTGCCATATCCAGGGGATTGGCACCCCCTGGTCATGCCAAAAAAGAGAAGATGGTGCCTCCCTCTTTCCATCTATTCCATATGCACACTTAGAGATAATTAGGAGATAAAGAAAAGATAATGTTCAGATAATTATGCCAACTAATTGACTTAATCAAATTCTTTTGGACTCATAATTAAGAGTCCAATTAAACTCAAAAAGATTTAAGGTTAGGTTCAACACTATGGACTTGATTAAATCGAAGTTCCGAGAAGAATTAGGTTTAACTGAATGCTAGCATGGTTCTCATAAACCTAATAGGATTTCAATAAATCCTAACCCAATTAGAATTTTATATGTCCAATTGATAAATTCGAAATTATATCCCTTAATGTATGACCTCATAGGTTCTATTCTATCTGGTAGTGAGATATATTGTGATCTCCATCACAATATCATCAAAATTTTTTTCGATGGATTGGAATATTTTTAATTCTATCCTTTTGAGGGCTATCGATTATCAAGATGACACCCGATGAGTCTCACAATCCACCAGTACACCTAGCAATATATAGTGGCAATCCAGTAGAATGAAAGTATGAACCCCTGGGTGCAGTTATCATATGATTCAATGCTTCTATTGTGAGTCCCGACTTGATGGAGGTCATAGAGAACTCGTCAGACCCCATCGTCAGTCATATGCTAGATTTGCTCGACTCGAGTTTATTTGTGAATCTCATAGAAACTCTTTTTCAGTATTCATACTTACTTTGGCTAAAGACTTTCTAAACTCTATCTCGTAAATCATATAGGACTTTTCTTTTTCTACCAAGATCGATAGATTCCTTCTAGGTGCATCCTACTCCAAATAGTGAATCTGAACCTACTAAAGCCAACATACACAGTAAGGACCCGAATGTCTAGGGATCAAGAGAACATTCAATCAAACCTAGTAGCCTTGCTGTGAATAGCCAATGACACCATAGGTTAAAGGACCACTCACACCATTACAGCATCGAAAAGATCACTGACGAGTGAGTAGACATCCATGTGGTTCTCGTGTTGGTCACATTCAGTGCAAATTATTCTCTAATAATCATTCACACCTTCACCCTAGTGTCTCTATATCGCAGATCCGAGACTCATCTGCCCATAAGGGAGGTGAACTGTGCACCGATTTCATATGGATTGATCACTGTCCTCCGTCATGATCCTTTAATTAAGAGTATTTAGAAATTAATCACTAATTAATGTATATTCTAAATTTTTAATACTTTAAGAATATACAAAAATTATCTTTATTAATTTTTTGGATAAATCATGGATACATAAACATGATTGAAATAATTTTTTTTTTTATTGATAATAAAAAGATTATAAGTATAAATTTAGGCCCTAGAATTACATAATGTGTCAACCAACAGTTGACTTCTAGGACACAAATCCAACAAACTCCCACTTGACCTAAAGTCAACTGGCCATATACCTAAGATCCATTTTCTCAAGGTGAGTTTCGATCTTCTGCTGGCTGAGAGGCTTAGTCAGCAGGTCTGCCACATTCAGTATGGAGTGACTCTCTGCACCTCGACGAACTTCTTCTCGAGATATTTGCGTATGATGTGAAACTACTACTCTAAGTCTTGGACTTCTGGTGAGACTTGGGCTCCTTAGCAAGGGCTATGGCATCGTTGATATCATAGTGCAATGCAATGGCATCTGATGGCACCACACCCAGCTCCGTAATAAACTTCTTGAACTAAAAGACTTCCTTAGAAGTTTAAAAGGCAGTGATTTACTCAACTTTCATGGTCGAATCCATAATGATCGATTGTTTGAAACTCTTCCAGCTAACTGTACCACCATTACATAAGAAGATATACCCCCATGTAGACTTTCTATCATCTACATCAGCCATAAAGTCTGAATCGATGTATCTCTTAACTTTTAACTCCGATCCTCCGCCAATGACCAACATCAAATTCTTAGTTCTTCTTAAGTACTTAAGGATATTTTTAACAGCAATCTAGTGTTCTTCATCTGGATTCGCCTGATATCTACTCGGGACACTCACGACAAGTACTATATCAGGGTGTATACATAACATGACATATATGAGGCTCCCTATTGCCGAAGCATAAGGGATCTTGCTCATGCACTGGATCTCCTCAGGTGTGTCAGGGCACATCTTCTTAGAGAGATGAATGCCATGTCTAAGGGGCAAAAGATTTCTCTTGGAGTTTTTCATGCTGAACCTCTTCAGCACCTTCTCTATATACATATGCTGTGAGAGTTGAAAGGTTTTAATACAATGGCGGAAGCACGGATTTCAAAGTAATTATTATGAAATCATAAAAATAAAACCTAACTCCAAGATCACCTTATCAGAAATTAAACCATATAATATGTATTAATATCAAATAAAAGATATAGAAACATACCTCTTATCGCTAAACCCTGATTTGTGCTTAGTTGCCGGCAACAATCTATCTGCGTTTCCACCAGGTGCCCACGTGTTCACCCTCCAACATTGATCCACACGGGGACTCGACCAACCCACTAGCACTTATTTATAAAATACTCTATAATTAAATTCTGATTTATCAGAATTTAAATGCAATTTGGGCAGAACCTTCTTTCTTGGCTTTGCTGTCACACTGTTGGACCTTTTCTTGCCTTCCTTTCTTGCTCCTTGTCTCCTTAATTTTTATTCCAATTCTCTAAGCCTTTTAGAAGATTTTTTGTCCTTTATCAGGACCTTATCTAGGCTAGAGAAAAAGAATAAAGAAAATTGGACAAGCAGAGCCTCTTGTAAGAAAGAAAGAAAATTTCTGAATACCCCCGACTCCTCGGCGTGCACCCCTATTTATATTGCACATAAAGGTGCAATCCAAAACATATCACACCCTCTGACAATTTATCTCATGCCTCCTTTCTATTTCTCACACCCCATAAATTAAGAAATGCCATGTGTACATCAAAGTTGGGTTGAAGAGGCACCTTATTTCAGAAGGACTCTTCGATCTTAACTTACGGTGTTCAGATGAGAAGTCACAAAGCTTCTCTTATTGGTGCCATCAACCCATACCTTTGGATCTGGAAGGAAGCCCATCCAATAGCCAAGATAGAGGGTGCCAACCTGAAGAATGGCGCAAGAGATTAAGGGGCGTGGATATGTTAAAACTTATCTCCCCATTTGAAATTTCCAAGGGGCGCTTCCAAGGGGTGGCGCATTGATTTAATTCTTATCCCTTCTCCTAATTTTTCTACGATGTCTTTAATACTCAGAAGGACTCTTTGGCACCTCCTAAGACATCTGAAAATCATTCGTTGAATAAAAGTCACGAAGAAAAATAGGAAAGATCAAGATAAGGTGCGCCATCTCTCATCCATGCGCCATGTGACACATGCGCATGGATTTAAATTCTTACCACTTCTCCTAATTTTTCTATGAAGAGTTTAATACTCATAAGGACTCTTAGGCACCTCCTAAGACATCTGAAAATCATTCATAGAATAAAAGTCACGGAGAAAAAATAGGAAAGACCTTATCTAAAGGTGGCGCCAACTCCATCCATGCGCCATGTGGTTCATGCGCATGGATTCAAATCTACACGCCAAGAGAGAGACTCTTAGGCATGTGGTTCTCTAATTTTTGGCACCCAACAGCAAGCCCAATTAAAACACTTCAAACCCACTTCAAGACCAAATCCAATTTGGCTCAAATTGGTTCTAAATTAGCCCAAATCGGAACCCGATTCGAATTCGATTTGAATCTAAATGCTAGGGTTTGCAACATGTGCTAGCATGTTCAACTTGCAAACATGGTTTAATCAAATTAAACCCATGATCAATTCCCTTTGTGTGTGACCCATTGGGTTCCACATCTAGCCAGCAGTGAGTCCAGATACAATTTAGTCTAATTTGGTTAGAACACAACCCAGCCGATTTAGGTCAAATCAAGCTGAACCGTTTTGATCAATTAGAACAGCTATTAATTAATGATCGAATTAAACTCTTTAATTTTATCAAACTCATAAGACATGATTGATGTCTAGCAATGTATCATGTCTACCTGAAAGATATGGAATTTTGATAGAAATACCAAAAATACCCTTCAGTGAAAAATTACCGTGCATCTTGATCTTACGATCATCCTGCATCCCGAATATAAATTTGGGTATGGAAAAATGTCAAACCCAATTTTTTTATATTCACATTTCTCTTGATAATGATTCATTTATGAAACATTAAAAATCATTTCTATTTTTTTTTTTCATAATACTTTCATCAAAGTCTTCCTGAATCATTATTTGATTGAACCAGATAGGATGCGATCTCCTCTTACTAGGAGCGATCGTTTCCATATTGACCTACTCACAACCTTCATAAGCAATCCATCATATCCAGAACATCCTGTACATGATTAAATCATGAATGAGTATGATCCAAAATATGGATTCATACTTATAAGGTTCTACGGCAGTCTCAAGTCAAAAGATTTACATGCACAATTCCCACTATAAGAAAAAATCTGTTGACATGTAGATAAGACTCCATCAGATATTCTTTAATTGGATCAATTCAGTGAATTCATTCTCTAATGAACACTTCATCCTTATATTAGTGTCATATACAAGTAATTGTGAGATCAATTACCCTCTTTACCGAGCATACACAGGATGTACCAGTCTTACTGGAAACATTGATCCCCTACTCAATGTTCCATCGACTAGAAATATTTAAAATTAGAGTTTTAATATTTTTAGGTCTCACTTGGTATGATTGCATCATAACCCTAAAACCATAGCCCTAATTTATGGGATTCATCAAAAAATAAGATGCAGCATATGATGAACTAAATGCCTTTATTTATTTAAAATATCAGTACATGAGTTGTCGGGAGACAAAAAAAATATCCATCTATTTATACATTTTGATTGGCTTATAGGGCATATTCCTTTCAAGAGTCCTATCATTTACTTAGACCTATCCCTATAGACCTTTATACTAAGAATGTAGGAAGCTTCTCCTATGTCTTCCATGGCGAACTCTTTCGACAACATACTTTGACCGACGTCAGCATCGGAATATCATTCCCAATCAAGAGGATGTCATCCATGTACAACATGAGAAATGTGACAGCACTCCCACTGATCTTTTTGTATACACATGGCTCCTCATTTTTGATGAAATCAAACATTTTGATTACATCATTAAAGTGAGTGTTTCATCTCTAAGATGCTTGCTTGAGTCCATATATAGACCTTTGCAGCTTGCAGACCTTATGATCACTATCACTGAACATGAAACCCAGAGGCTACTCCATATAGATATCTTCCTTAAGATATCTATTTAGGAAGGTAGTTTTCACATCTATCTGTCAAATTTTATAATCATGAAATGCTACTATTGCAAGCAGAGTACAAATAGATTTCAACATGGTTATGGATGAAAAGGTTTCATGATAGTCAATGTCTTCGCATTTACTATAAACTTTCACAACTAGCCTTGCCTTATAGGTCTCTACCTTACCATCCGATCCAATTTTTCTTTTGTAAATTCATTTACACCTAATAGGTACCATACTTTCAGATGGATCTACTAAAGATCAAACTTGGTTGGAATGTATGGAGTCAATTTCTGACTTCATCGCATCCATGTATTTCTTGGAGTCTACATCTAACATTGCCTTATCATAGGTTTTAGGATCATTCTTAATGTCCCTATAAGGAATGCTTCTTTTGTATATCTCCCATAAGGAATGCTTCTTTTGTGGGAAATTGTGTCCTAAAACCAATCGTATGACGATTGAGTTCATCTTTGTATATGAATTATTGATTATTGAATAATAGTTATTCTGATATTTTTTATCACAAAGTGACATCTTTCTTGAACTCTTGTACTGTGATGAAGTCCCTAGAACTATGCTAGTGTACGATAAAGAAAGAATTTATTATATAGTTCTTAAACAAGTTCACGATCAAATGATACGTCATTATGGGACGATGATGTTAATCGAGTGAAGATCATTGTATGCCATATGGGTTGGTTGTCTTATAAACTAAGGAGTATGGTGACACTGGTATGGCATACAGATGAGATGTAAGGGTACATCATCACTGAATAAGTGACTCACTTGTTGAGCATTCTGCTGTCAAGAGCTGCTCATGAAACACAAAGGTATAAATATCTTTCAGACTTGAGATCACTATAGTGACTTGCAACTAACTCACTGTGCTTTGGTGCCGAACTACTTAAATTTTTAATGTAGTGATGGAAGGCTACTGGGTACAGTCAAGTACTTGCAAAGTCTGTATGTAGATCAAGATGGGATTGACCCCTCCTGATTATTGGAGTTGATGTATCATTGTATTTCAATTTAGTAAAATCTTGACCAGGATAATCCATGAGATGGATTGAAAAGATTGAACTACAATGTGGATAAAGTAATCTCGGTTGACAGTTAATATGAGACCATCCTAGAGCATCCATAGTCAAAAGGATGAATTATGCGGTAACCATGAGTATAGATTCTAAAATATTCTTTTACGATAATTCGATCTATTTGGATGTCGGGAACCATTGCTAGATGATATCTCGATGAGTGCAGGAAATGGTTCCTGTGCTACCGGCTTAGTATTTGAACCTATGGAGTTATGCACACAAGTCAGACAAAGTAGAAAGAAATTGACCCATATTTATATGTCCAATCTAAAAGTACTTGACTTGATTGAACATATAAGCTAACTTGATTGAAAATTGAGTTATGGGTCAAACAGGATTGAAGAGTTGACTATGTCTAGCTAGCACTAAACATGTGGTTCAGGTTCAATCCCAGAGATGAATAATTTCTATCTATGATCCATAGAACATATGAAAAATTAAATTTAAGTACTAATTAATTTTAGATTAGATATGAATTAATTAGACTTAAATAGGTTTAAAATTTAAGTTAGATTAAGTACAAAAGTGCTAAAGAGTTTAAGATTGACAGTCTTTCAAAATTATTTCGAACCGATTTCGAATCAGATTCGAATCGGACCTATTTTGGATGAGATATAAGTATTCCTACTTATATTGAGAATATTCACTCATGAAGCATGACCAAAAATTAGTTTGATGCTTATTTGGGGCATCCCAAGTGGGAGTAAGAGTGGGTGCAAAGTGGATGTCATAAGTGATGGCAATTATATCTTATATAGGAGTCCTTCTTTCATGAGTATTGGATTAATTCAAATCAGATTTGAATAAAGAGTTCTCCTCTCATTGGATCATGAGAATTATTTATAAATAGAGAGAATCTTTACCTATATATGAGGGAAGAGAAAAGAAGAGAATAGAATAGCAAACAAATCAAATTGAGAGAAGAGAAAAAGAGAGAAAGATAGGCGTGTGAAGAGAGAGGTCTTTCATCTTCTACATCTCTCCTTTTGTTACCGCCTCCTCTCCTTGGATGTGGATCCTTCTTAGGCATCTCACCTGCTAGTGTGAGGTGTCATACCATCATATCTCATCTCTCGATTGATTGAGTTCGAAGCCAATTGGATTGGAGTTCATCCTACTTTCCTGCGGCGTCTGACGTGCATGCGAAGTAGAGGGTCTGCATATCCAGACCTCTGTAAAAGTTTATATTAGATAATTTAAGATTTAATCTCTAGTTCTACTATAATTTAGATAAAAATTTGATCCTTAAATAAGTAGAATATTAAAGAAAATTCTTAGATACAACCTGGGTATTCTGGAGGAAAACTGTTCCCTTCCCTTCAACTGGTATCAGAGCAGGCCTGAAATATATACATGCAAAATAAATTTTTTTATGATTATTTATATGAGATATAATTAATATTTTTTGTATGATATTAAATATTATTTAAATATATTTATATAAAATTTTTGATCTAATTTTGATTGGATTACAAGTGCCTAATCAATGGTTGATTGAGGTTGTTATAAATCTGTTATAACAAAATTATGCTGTTACTGAATTTTTGATAAAAAATAATATGAATTAAAAGTCTATTTAAAATATATTTTAATAAAATTTTAATTTTATTTTTTTTTATGAACTGAAGATTATCTCAGATTTAAATTGGATCCATTTCGATGGATATTTAGATCTGAATCATATCATAATTCAGTACTGCACGAAAATATATTTTATCAGAAATTAATTTTTTATGCATTTATATTTATATCTGATTATTTTTTATTTGATATCAAATCTAAAATTGGTATTTTATAATTAGTATAAGATAAGTTTTATATTTGATATGATGTATATGATACATCAAATCTAATTGGATTAGATGAAGAACATAATTGATAAGATCAAGGATATGTTTATGACATAAAATAGTTTTATCAATAATTAATTATTGATGTAATTATATATAAATTAGATTTTAGATCTTAGTAGCCTAGTACTCAGATTGATGAGATCACTAGACAGTTCGATTATAAGAGATTGAAGAGATTAATCTCTCTTTTGCCTATTCGATGGATTCTCTTATGACGTGTAAGGGTGTCGTTGTGATCCAGTTTCATTAAGAAAAAAAGTGAATAGACTTTTATATATTATTTTGATTATAAATATATTTAGATTAGATTTATAATAATTTATGATTCATTATAATAGGATAAAATTCAGATATAAAATTATTTTAGATCTGAATTACATGATAAATATGATGTAATTGGTATTGATCTAAAAGTTGTCATGATACATGGTAAATATAATGTAATTGGTATTGATCTAAAAGTTGTCATGATACATGAGATGTATGAATGAAGTTTAGATCATACCTATATATGTTTAATTGTTAAATATATTATAAAAATTTATTTTCATATATTGAAACATATGGTATGCTTCACTTGAAACTCTTGTAGAATAGTTCTACAAACTGAAATACACATTTCACACACTTAATTTTTAATTAAGTTTGAATGATTTAGAATTGAGAATTGAAGATCATTAAGATACCACATAATATGATGAGCAAAGGGTTAGCATGAATCAGGTCCTTTTAATGGGTTAGACCTGGGGTTAGGAACACATATGGACCAAGTAGAGAAATTAATTAAATCTAATCAAGTGTTGAATTAGATTAGGTTAGTATTTCTCTAAATCAATCTCAATAGTTAAAGTTTGATCAAGTCCATGTGTTTGACCCTAATAAATGGGCCATGATCATGGCTCCATGGTTGAGCCCGAATCTTCTAGTGTGCTAAATCGAAACTAATTAACCAGTTGGTGCCTAAGGTAAGTTTGGTAGATTCGATCAAGTAGTTTTTAATTGGAAGCTATTTACCTAGATGCATCTACGGTGAGTTAAGGGCAAATCTCTCTTGCTAATCTCACTTATCTGGCCAATATGGTAGATTATATTTTGATTAGATCACTAGTCGATTGGTGTAGACCCATGCCATTAAAGTGAATCAGTGTGACTGATTTAGGTGTCTTTAGGTCAGCTTATGTTTAATCCTTTACATGACTTGGTGAAGTCAGTGGAAGGATTTGCAGCTTGCAGGTTGACTTCTTCTCTTATTCTCAGGTCAATGAAATCAAATCCTCTAAATTATTAGGTCCATAAAGTGATAAAGTTATAAGATAACTTGATCATTGCCTCCTATTAAAGTGTGTAATAATGAGTCCAATATTCTAAATAGGCATTGGAGTTGTCACACGCCTGGTGTCTATTACGTATTGGAATTATCATTCATTATATGACCATCATGATGTACCTTCAGATCAATGCTCAGGTTAGTGGAGCCACACTCGGGCCTGGACATCCGTTTGTTAGATGCACTTGATGTGTCATGTTAATGGTTGGACCTAACCAGGATTTTCAGTGGAGGTGCCACACACCTGCTGAAGGGATGTCTGGGGCAAAACCCAATGCTAGAAGTTGTTTGGAGAAATAATTGGTTATTAACCTACCAATGGATGTACTAGGGTTGGCCGAGCCACACTCGAGCCCGAATGCAGTCCGTGTGGATTTTAGTATCCGCTAAGAAATTAGTGTAATTCCTCGAGTTGGAGGTAGAGGCTACCAATTCATAAAAAATAGTGGGAGGACCTTTAGACTAAAGTCCATATCTTCAGGATTAAAAAAATAATTTATATACTAATAGGCTAATATTTTCTCCTTTCAGTTATGGCACTATCCCTCCGTTCGTTGTTGGACAGCGATAAGCTCATTGGACCCAACTTCGATAGCTAGTATCGAAAGTTGAAGATCATGTTGGAGCACAAGAGAATTTTTTATGTCCTTACGGATCAGACACCTGAAGAACCTGCAGTCAATACTCGTCGTGCTATGAGAGATACTTACATGAAGTGGCTCAATGATCGCACGACTATGCGTTGCGTGATGAGGGCAGCTATGAATGATGAACTTAGTCATAAGTTCGAGGATGTGCAGCTTGAGGAAATGATTCAAATGTTGAATGAGTCCTTCGACACCCTTGAGGATGCGGAGAGATATAAAACCTCCTGCGCAGTGTTCAATGTCCGTATGCGAGAGGAAGCTTCAGTCATCGATCATGTATTATATATGATTGAGCAGATTGAATGCCTTAGCAAACTTTACTTTCCATTGCATGAACAGTTAGGCAAGGATGCTATCCTTAATTTGCTACCGAATCCTACCTATTCTTTCTCAGTCATTATAGAATGATGAAGCCTGCAATAAACTATCATGGTTTGCTAAGGTTATTATAGACTTTTAAGAAAGATTACCAGCTCCAAAAGGAGCCAGTGAATTTAGTGGGAGATTCATTTGCAGGACGTCGATCCTCTAAGAGAGGAAAGAAGAAAAATGTACAAAAATCTTGTATCATCAATCCCAAGTAGAGCAAACTGTCAAAAGTTGACAAGAGCCAGGCAAAGTACTTCTTCTATAAGAAGCTGGGTCATTGGAAAAGGATTGCCCTGCTTATATAGCCACCCTTAACCCAAACAGGCCTAAGAACAAGAGAAAGAGGCAAGTGGTTGCTTCACAAGATATTTATATGATAATACCTTATAATTTTTCTATTTGTGATACTACTACCTAGGTATTGGATACCGAAAGTTCTATTAATATATGCAATTCATTGCAGGAACTACAGGTAAGTAGAAAATTTTGAGAGAGCGAGTGGTTCCTTAACGTTGGAGATGGAAGCCTTGATCCAGTTCTGGGCTTAGAAACTTTGCAGCTTATCTTCAAGTCCAGTAGTGTCATGTTAGATGATTGTCATTATTGTCCCTCTTTTATGATGAATGTCATCTTTATAGGCCTTTTGGCTAAACTTGGTTACAAGTTTATAATAAAGGATGATTTTTATGATATCATTATGAATGATACTATAATTATACGTGGATAATTAAAATATAGCATATACATAATATCACGGTCTGTTAGTATAATGCACACACCTAGTAAACATCCCAAAATAGATAATGTCAGTGAATCCTACCTTTGGCATTGTAGGCTTGATCATGTGAACAAGAATAGGATTGACAGGTTGATCAAGGAATGTGTCTTTGAGATAGATGATTGTGAATCATTGCCTACCTGTGAATCTTGTCTACTTAGTAAGATGACTAAGTCACTTTTTAAAAGAAAAGATGAAAGAGCCAGTGATGTCCTAGGTCTAATACATACTGATGTATGTGGACCTATGAACATAAGTGCCAGAGTTGGATACTACTACTTCATTACGTTTACAGATGACCTATCGAGGTATGCGTATGTCTATCTTATGAAGTATAAGTCAGAATCATTTGAAATATTCAAATGATTCCATGCTAAAGTAGAGAATAAACTGAAAAGAGTATTAAGATCCCTCGGTCAGATCAAGGAGGTGAATACCTCACCAGTGAATTTCTAACATATCTGAAAGAGAATGGGATTCTCTTACAATAGATCCCTCCTGAAACACCACAACATAATAGTGTGTCCAAGAGGAGGAATCAAATCTTATTAGACATGATCCGATCCATGATGGGCTTTTTTCAATCTGTCAATATCTTTTTGGGGATATGCTCTAGAGACTGCCTGCTATATTTTGAATAAGGTGCTCAGCAAGTCTGTCGATAAAACTCCATATGAGATATGGACTGGACGTAAGCCGGTGCTCTCACATCTTAGAGTCTGGGGGTATCCAGCTTATGTCAAGCATTTAAAGATAGATAAGCTTGAATCAAAATTTAATAGATGCTTGTTCGTAGGATATCCAAAGGAAACTAAAGGGTACTACATCTACCTCACTGCAGAACAAAGGTGTTTGTCAGCAGTCGGATAGTCTTTTTGAAAAAAGAGTTCCTTGGTAAAGGACCTAATGCCTGTAAAATTAAACTTGATGAAGTTCATGAGGTGGAAGGACCGACACATACAGAATTGAGTTTGATTGGTGAATCAAATCCGAAGCTAATAAAGGCATCATTAAGGAGATCCGGTAAAGTACCGCATTAGTCAGATAGATACTATGATTTTTTGATCCAGAACGGTGATCTTATTGAACTTGATGAGAATGATGAAGATCCGATCACCTATATGGAGGCCATGCAAAGGCCTGACTCCCAAAAATGGCTTGAGGCCATGAAGTCCGAGATGGAGTCCATGAAAATCAATAGTGTCTGGATACTAGTTGATCTGCTCGAAGAGATAAAACCCATAGGATGTAAATAGATTTTCAAGAGAAAAAGAGGAGTGGATGGGAAGGTAGAGACCTATAAAGCCCATCTAGTTGCTAAAGATTATCGTCAGCATTGTGGTATTGACTATGACGAAACTGAAAGAAAAATTACCTTTTTTCTTTGTAGGATCTTTCAGATCTAATGAGATCTGGGGTAGAATATTTTAAAAAAAATTATACTACTTTATTTTAGATCTAAGATCTATTAGATATGATTCTTATTATCTGATATTTAATCTAAAATTAAATCTAAAACTTGAGGATTAGAGGAATACCTCTAGGATAACTAGATTACCCTGTAGATAATCACAGCAATGCCCGAGGTTCTAAAATAGCAATGCAGTCGCCTAGCCTCCATCAGAATCCACTCAAGTAGGATCTATATCATCTTCTCCTCATGAATCTTTGCTCCAAAAATTAGATCTGGATATGATCTGGAAGATCTTCAAAAGATCTTCTGAAGCTGGAGCTTCTTGATAAATTCCTGCAGCCTTCTGATCAGGGAGCCACCACGCCTTGGACAAGCACCAGATGGATGACCAACTTCTTGGACATGAAGAGGGGAGGGAGAGGAGTAGAGGATATGTAGAGAAGTGAAGGGGAATCTCATTTTTTCTGGGTATTGAGCAGATGCTCAAAACCCTAGGCACAGACAGGGTTTAAATAGACCCTGCTGCGCCATGCAGTGCCACATCATTCGACCAATCAAAAAATTTTAATTAATTTTGAAAAAAATTTGATTGATGGAGTGATATCATCTGATCATATCAGATAAGAATCCCACCAAATCCTCCTACTATTGGTGCCAACACTGGATAAGCACAGTGAGATTGGCGCCCAACAGTTTGAGTCGATCAAGGCATAGAGTCCTCATCTCATGGAACTCTATCCTTATCCACTTGGAGTGCATGCTCAATCTGATCTTGGCACCCATTTTGAGGCCTAATTTAGCAGGTGGACACTCCATAAAAACTCTCCAATGACCTCTTGCCAAGTGGCCTTCAGTTTAACATCCATAAGTCAACGTTTGACTGATGTCCTAAAATAAAAATGGCAGGTGACAGAAATTGGCAGGTGTTGTCTTAAATTCATCTAATGAATTAAGATAAGATTTTTTTGAGCTGGACTGGCTCAGTCAGACTGAGAGAAACCTTCTCAAAGTTCTCTGAGTGAGTCAAATCACATTTGGCTCAGTTGAGATGAAAAAGATTGCATGAGGAGAAAGTTAGGCTCAATCGTGTGCTAGCATGATTTCTTTGAACCAAATTGGATCTAATCCAAATCAATCGAATTGGGCTAGCTCAATTGATGACATCCAGACCCTAACTCTTATTTGTGTGACCCAGTTAGATTCATTTCCATATGGTAATGAGATATGTCGTTATCTTATCATCGACATCATCGAAACTCCTTTTGATGGACCAGAACTGTTCTGATTCAGATAATTTAGAATGATCGATCATCAATATCATTCTAATTGCTCTCAAAATCTACTAGTGACACCTAGCAGTATATTGTGGCAATCCATCAGAAATGAAGACAAACCTCTCAGTGCAGCTACCTGTGTGATTGAGTTTCTCTATTATGAGTCCCGACTAAATTAGGGTTAAGGTGAACTCGTCAAACCCAACATCAGTCATATGAATCAATCGATTGATCCGAATCTGATGTGAAACACCAATGGAAAACTCTTTTCCATTATTTCACTCTGCCATGGCTATGGGCTTAAGGACTCGATTTTTTGATCATCATAGGACTACTCCTCTCATCTATCGAGGTTAATAGATCCCATCTTGGTGCAATCTGGTTTCTACAATGAATATGCTACAGCCAACATACACCTCAGAATTTCGAATGGCTAGGAGATCGAGTTATGGTGTAGTCAAACTATAACACACTCAAGGTGAACTGTCGATGCACCTCAGGTCAAAGAACTGATACACAGCTGCAGCATCGAGCTAGTCATCGATGAGAAGGTAGACTTCCTTATGACTGCTCGAGGTGGTCACGCTCAGTACTCTCATTCTCAATGAATACCTGTACTCTCACTCCGATATCTTCATACCGTAGACTCAAGACTCATCTACCCTAAAGAAGCAATCATACACCAACCTTTCAGATCGATCACCATCCTCGTGATGATCCTATGGTCAGGGGCTGTTTATGAGTTAGTTATGTAAATTCATGCCTTAAATTTTCAACTCTTGAAAATATGAATTAACATTCCTACTAACTCAAAGGATGTATCACAGACATAGTATACACAATGTGATAGTAGAATAACCCTTTTATTTATTTATAATCAAAATTATAAATTTATCCTTACATTTGTACAGGAATGTGTCAGCCAATCTGGCATCTAGGGCACACATCTAACAAACTCCCACTTGACCTAATGCCAATTGGCTACATATCTAAGTCCCATCTTCTCAAGATGGGCTTCGATCTTCTGCTGGCCTAATGGCTTTGTCAGTGGGTCTGCCACATTGTCTGTGGAGTCGACTCTCTTAACCTCGACATAATCCTTTTCGAGGTAATAATAGATCAGATGGAATCGTCGCTCGATATGCTTGGACTTCTGGTGAGACCTTGGCTCCTTAGCTATGGCTATGGTGCCATTATTGTCACAGTAAAAAGGGATGGCATCTGACGACATCACTCCAAGCTTTGCGGCAAACTTCTTGTACCAGAATGCCTCCTTCGCAGCTTCCGATGCAGTAATATACTCTGCCTCCATGGTGAAATCAGCAATCACCATCTGCTTGGAACTCTTTCAGCTAACTGCACCACCATTGTAAATGAACAGACTTCCAGATGTCAACTTTTGATCATCTGTATCAGACATAAATTCTGAGTCTGTAAATTTCTAAACCTGAAGTTCTCCATTTCCAAAGACTAGAAACATATCCTTAGTCCTTCTCAAGTACTTAAGGATATATTTCACAGAAGTCCAGTACTCTTCACCTAGATTCGACTGATATCTACTTGTGACACTCACAGCATGGGCTATATCAGGTCGTGTACATAGCATGGCATACATGAGGCTTCCTATTGCCGAAGCATAAGGGATCTTGCTCATGCATTCAATCTCCTCAGGTGTGCTAGGGCACATCTTCTTGGAGAGATGAATGCCATGTCTAAAAGGTACTAAACCTCTTTTGGATTTTTCTATGCTAAACCTTTTTAGCACCTCCTCTATGTACATCTTCTGTGAAAGTTCTAGCATCCTATTTGGTCTATCTCTATAGACCTTAATATCCAATATAAATGATGCTTCTCCTAGATCTTTCATAGAGAACTCCTTAGACAACCATATTTTGACTGAGGTCAACATAGAATTATCATTTTCAATTAGGAGGATGTCATTAACGTACAGTATGAGGAAGACAACTGTGCTCCCACTGACCTTCTTGAATACACATGGTTCCTCCTCATTCTTGATGAAACCAAATATTTTGATCACATCATTGAAACGAGTATTCCAACTCTGAGATGTTTGCTTAAGTCCATAAATAGACCTTTGCAGCTTGCAGACCTTGTGATCATCATCACTGGATGTGAAACCAAGCAGCTGTTCGATATAGATATCTTCCTCAAGATATCTATTTAGGAACGTCGTTTTCATATCCATCTGCCATATTTCATAATCAAAATAGGCTGCAACAGCAAGCAATGTGTGGATGGATTTTAGCATGGCTACGGGCGAGAAGGTATCCTGATAGTCAATGCCTTCGCGCTGACTATAACCTTTCGCTACGAGCCTAGCCTTGAATGTCTCCACATTCCCATCTGCACCTATCTTTCTCTTGAAGATTCATTTACACCTAATAGGTACAATACCTTTAGGTGGATCTACCAAGGGTCAGACTTGGTTTGAGTGCATCGAGTCAATTTCTGATCTCATTGCCTCTAACCATTTCTCAGAGTCGATATCTGATATCGCCTCATCATAGGTCTTGGGGTCATCACCATGAGTCTCATTTTCCGTGAGGAACATTTCCTCTACTTTTTTTTGTATAGTACCTAAGTACCTTTCAGGAGGACGAAAAATCCTAGTCGATCTACGAGGTGGAAGAGGTTGTGTTAGGACTGGTTCTAATTGATTGGGTTCCTCAGGTTCTTTAGCTCATTGCTCTTGGGAGACATTCTCCTTGAGCTTAATTATTCTTCCGATGCCATTATCTTGAATAAATTATTTTTCAAAAAAAATAGCATATCGATTCACAATCACATTGTGGTCTTTCGAAATATAAAAATAGTATCCTAATGACTCTTTAGGATATCCTATGAATCGAGCTCTAAAAGACTTGAACTCTAACTTGTCCGCCTGCTATCTTTTGACATGAGCCGGACAACCTCAAATTCTGAGATGACTCAGAGTTGGTTTCTTACCATGCCATATCTCATACGATGTGGTAGGAACGATTTTTGAGAGAATCCTATTCAATACATATATTGCTGTCATGAGATAATGTCTCCAAAAAACTCAGGGAGGTCCGTGAGGCTCATTATGAAACAGACAATATCTAATAGGGTCTGATTTCTCTATTCTGAAACCCCGTTGAGTTATGGCATTCCAGGTGGAGTCCATTGAGAGACTATGCCATTGTCCTTAAGATAGTCTAGGAACTCTTGACTAAGATATTCACCTCCTCGATCTGATCGAAGAACTTTAATGGACTTTCCTGTTTGTTTTTCTACTTCATATCTGAATTCTTTGAACTTTTCAAAGGCTTCAGACTTGTGTTTCATTAGAAACACATACTCATACCTAGACATATCATCGATAAAGGTAATGAAGTAGACAGTTGCCTCTAGCCGGCACATCAAATAGGCCGCACACATCCGTATGTACTAGGGCAAGTAGGTCTGTGGCCCTTTCCCCATGTCCCACAAAAGGGAGCTTGGTCATTTTGCCTTGAAGGCATGATTCACAAACTGGATATGACTCAGAAGTCAATGGACTCAATAGCCCGAATTTCTCCAATTTGTTAACCCTGTCTTCCGCTATATGACCTAGCCTTAGGTGCCACAGATATCTATCATTTAGACTATCTCTAGGCCTTTTAATTTCTATGACATTCACATTTTTCTCGATATTAAATACAGATACATCAATATGTAGCTGATAGAGACCATTAATAAGAAAACTATTTGCAACTTTATTATTTTCATAAAATATGTTACAATGGTCCTTATGAAAGCTAATCACATAGCCTTCTTGTGCTAAACATGAAATAGAAATCAAATTCCTGGTTGCTGTAGGTACATAATTACAGTCTCTAAGAACTAAATCTAATCCTAACGGTAATCACAGAGGATAGGTTTCCATGGCCACAGCAGCAACTCTTGCTCCGTTCTTGACGCATAGGATCATATCCCCATCCCTCAGCCTCCTGCTCTCCTGAAGATTCTGCATAGAAGTGCACAAATGAGCACTAGAACCAAAGTCAAGTATCCAACTGGATGCAGAGAAAACCATAAGATTAGATTCTATAATGAGCATACCTCCAGAAGGACCATCCTTCTTGTTTTTCAGGATGGCCAGGTATTGAGGACAGTTCCATTTTCAATGGCCGTCTGAATTGCAGTGGAAATATTTTTCCTTTTCAGCAGCCTTCTTCTTCGGTTTCGTCTTTTTCTTCTTCTCATCCACCTTCTGCTTCTTCGCAGACTTCTTCTTCTTTCCAAAAGACTTTCTCTTGGAAGAAGTCCACTCCACAGTAAGGATTGAGCCTTTTAAACTCTTCAAAGAAAGCTTAGCCATAACCAACATGTTCATTAACTCAGCCAAAGTACACTGCATCTTATGCATATGAAAGTTCATGATGAACTGACCATATGCATCGGACAAGGACTGAGGGATCACATCAATCTGAAAATCCTTGTCTAAGATGATATCAAGCTTTTCAAGCTCCTCAAGGTCCTTGATCATTGTCAAACAATGATCTTGCACTGATTGCCCATCACGTATTTTAGCCTTAAAAAGTTTTTGGCAGACTTGATACTTGGCTGTGTGACTTTGTTCACCAAACAACTCTTGTAGGTGAGCCAACATTTGGCGGGTAGTCATAATATTTTCATGCTGGCATTGCAAGTCATCAAACATGACACCCAACATGTAGTACTTGGCTTTGTCATCCGTCCACTTTTCCAAAGACACTCTTTGTTCAGCAGTTGGACGTGCTGGTATGGCAGGTGGGTCTTGATCTAAGATATGAGTCAGTTTCTCAAAACTCATAATAATTCTGTAGTTCCTCAACCAATCCTTGAAATTAGGTCTAGTCAATCTGTGAGTGTCTAGTATTTTGGTCAGGGGATTGGACGCAGACATGTTTCCTGTAGAGAGTCAAGAGTTTCTAGTTAGATTTTGTAATCAGACTTAATCAATTTGTTTAGGGGTTTCATTTTTAAACAAATTAGGCTTCCACTATTTTTTCAGATCCCTACACTCCCTAGGTAGAGATATGAAAATCTCCGTGATTAGTGATTTCTAGTGGGTGGTGCGGTCTCACCGACTAGCTCATCACCTCACCTAACAGTTATTGGTGATGGGTCAACCGATGAGTGGACAACTCTTATCCAATGATTCTCTAATCATGGTGCACCCAAAACTTGATCTCTAATTCATGAAGCTCACCATGCTCGGAATATTGCTCCAATCTTTAGTTAAGTCAGATCCACTATTTACACGAACTAGATTCCTGGTTGAATCTCTTACCGTATCCGAAATATTGAGCATAACCCATCCTCTAATCCATAGCATCCAATGCTTAATGGACATGGTTGCATCTTCTTGGTGCAACTGAGCCACTGTAACCAGCCGAGAACAATCAACCCCGGCAAGGGCCCGCACATCCACAATGGTGGAAGACCTTAGACTTAATATTTTCTTAGGGAGATTTGATTTAGGTCTCATTAAACTTGACTTGACATAGTCATAACAATTATGACTAACCTAGTGAATAGATTAGCTCGAATTGTTAGCCACTTCAAATCAGAACTGCATCGACACATATGGCCAGGTAAGTGAGATCGGTGGAAGGGATATGCCATTAACTCAATAAGAACGCATTCGAGTCGAGTAGCTCCCAATTAAAAACCATTCGGTCGCATCTGCCCAACTTACCTTAGACACCAAATTGTCGAACCAGAACCAATTGGGTTAGCCTACAATCCAGGCTCTAACCACTGGGCCAAATTAGGTCTTAACTTGATCGAGTCACATATGAATGTGATTCGATCTTGACCTAGATTTAATCCTATTAGGCTGGTCAATTATTAGCTTTCATGATCCCACCTAACCAACTTTTGGTTTGGTTTGATCAACCGCTTGACCTAATTGAGCTACCCAAGTTCGAACCCAATTTTATGAAAATGACTTAGATTTGAAATTCTCAATTTTAGACCTAATTTAATTTCATAAGTTTAATTCATTAATTAAGTCTTGAGTTCATAAACAAAATATGTAAAATAAATCCTAGGGTTTCAGGATCTAGGATTTTATAGAAAAGTAAATTTGATTTCTGATTAAGGATGAATGCGCAGTACCCCTACATGCCATAAGAGCACCCCATTGAATGGGAGGAGAGGGTCTTAAACCCTACTTTGTTCTTATGACCGGACGGCCATGAGGAATACCTTAATCAGAAATATTGATTTAACTACAAAACTAGTTAGATCTAAGTTACATATCACATATATAATTTCAGATCTAACTTGTACATGCTTTGTATATATCTCATGTATTAAAATTTGATCTAATTAGCATGCTTTCAGATCTGATACATCATATATAATATCTAAAAAATAAGATTTAAATTAAACTATTCAATATAAAATCTATTCTAGACAGTTACTAGAACAATTCTACAACTAGTCTAGGCATGCAGCAGATCAATCTTATGAATTAATTAAATTTTATTTTTTATTTTTTGATCTGAATATAATATTTATAATATCAAAAAATTAAAAAATAAATTAGATCTAATTTATATTTTAATTATATTAAAATATAAAATTTCAAAACTATTCATAGTTTAAACTATTCCTAGTCTAGCCATGCATCTCATACATGTTAGATCTACTTATATTTAATTTTAAATTTTTTTGATTTTAGATCCTATCATATCTGATGTGATATATAAAATTTATTAATATTAGATAAATAAAAATAAAAATTAGATCTAAATTAGATCTGAAATAGAGCCATCAACCTGGCTTTGATATCAGTTGAAAGAAAAATCATATTTTTCCCTTGTAGGATCTTCCAGATCTAATGAGATCTGAGGTGAAATATTTTAAAAAAAAATTATCCTACTTTATTTTAGATCGAAGATCTATTAGATCTAATTCTTATTATCTAATATTTAATCTAAAATTAAATCTAAAACTTGAGGATTAGAGGAATACCTCTATGGTAACTAGATTACCCTGTAGATGATCGCAGCAACGCCCGAGATTCTAAAATAGCCACGTAGTTGTCTGGTCTCTATCAGTATCCACTCAAGTAGGATCTAGATCATCTTCTCCTTGCAAATCTTTGCTCCAAAAATCAGATCTGGATCTGATCTGGAAGATCTTCTGAAGTTGGAGCAGCAGCTTCTCGACAAATCCCTACAGCCTTCTGATCAGGGAGCCACCACGCCTTGGACAAGCACCAGATGGATGCCCAACTTCTTGGATGTGAAGAGGGGAGGGAGATGAGTAGAAGAGATGTAAATAAGTGGAGGGAAATCTCATTTTTGCTGGTTATTGAGCAGATGCTCAAAACCCTAGGCACAGATAGGGTTTAAATAGATCCTGCTGCGCCATGCAGTGCCACATCATTCGACCCATCAAAAAATTCTAATTAATTATAAAAATTTTGATTAGTAGAGTGATATCATCTGATCATATCAAATAAAAATCCCACCAAACCCTCCTACTTTTGGTGCCAACACTAGATAAGCACTATGAGATTGGCGCCCAACAGTTTGAGTCGATCAAGGCATAAAGTCCTCATCTCATGGGACTCTATCCTTATCCACTTGGGGCGCACGCCCAATCTGATCTTGGTACCCACTTTGATGCCTAATTTAGCAGGTGGACACTCCACAAACACTCTCCAATGACCTCTTGCCAAGTGGCCTTCAGTTTAAGATCCATAAGCCAACATTTGATCGATGTCCTAAAATAAAAATGACAGGTGACAGAAATTGGTAGGTGTTGTCTTAAATTCATCTCATGAATTAAGACAAAACTTTTCTGAGCTAGACTGGCTCTAGTTAGACTGAGAAAAATCTTCTCAAGGTTCTCTGAGTGAGTCAAATCATATTTGCTTAGTCAAGATGAAAAAGATTGCACGAGGAGAAAATTAGGCTCAATCGTGTGCTAGCATGATTTCCTTGAACCTAATTGGATCTAATCCAAATCAATCGAATTGGACTAGCTCAATTGATGACATTCAGACTCTAACTCTTATTTGTGTGATCCAGTTAGGTTTATTTCGTATGGTAATGAGACATATCGTGATCTCATCATCGACATCATCGAAACTCCTTTTGATGGATCAGAACTCTTCTGATTCAGACAATTTAGAATGATCGATCATCAATATCATTCTAATTGCTTCCAAAATCTACTAGTGACACCTAGTAGTATATGGTGGCAACCCATCAAAAATGAAGATGAACCTCTCAGTGCAGCTACCTGTGTGATTGAGTTTCTCTATCATGAGTCCCGACTAAATTAGGTTTAAGGTGAACTCGTCAAACCCAACATCAGTCATATGAATCAATCGATTGATCCGAGTCCGATGTGAAACCTCAATGAAAAACTCTTTTTCATTATTTCACTTTGCCATGGCCATGGACTTAAGGACTCGATCTTTCAATCATCATAGGACTACTCCTCTCATCTACCGAGGTTGATAGATCCTATTTTGGTGCAATCTGGTTTCTACAATGAATATGCTACAACCAACATACACATCAGAATTTTGAATGGCTAGGAGATCAAGTTATAGTGTAGTCAAACTATAACACACTCAAGGTGAACTGTCGATACACCTCAGGTCAAAGAACTAGACATATAGCTGCAGCATCAAGCTAGTCATCGACGAGAAGGTAGACTTCCTTATGACTGCTCGAGATGGTCACGCTCAGTACTCTCATTCTCAATGAATATCTGTACTCTCACTCCGATGTCTCCACACCGTAGACTCAAGACTCATCTATCCTAAGGAAGTGATCGTACACCAACCTTCCAGATCGATCACCATCCTCGTGATGATCCTATGGTCAGGAGCTGTTTATGAGTTAGTTATGTAAATTCATGCCTTAAATTTTCAACTCTTGAAAATATGAATTAACATTCCTACTAACTCAAAGGATGTATCACAGACATAATGTACACAATGTGATAGTAAAATAATATTTTTATTTATTTATAATTAAAATTATAAATTTGTCCTTACATTTGTACAGGAATGTGTCAGCCAATCTGGTCTGGGACAGATACTATGATTTTCTGGTTTGGGACGATGATCCTATTGAACTTGATGAGAATGATAAAGATCCGATCACCTATATGGAGGCCATGCAAAGGCTCGACTCTCAAAAATAGCTTGAGGCCATGAAGTCCGAGATGGAGTCTATAGAAATCAATAGTGTCTAGATACTAGTTGATCCACTCAAAGATATAAAATCCATAGGATGTAAATAGATTTTCAAGAGAAAAAAAGGAGCGGATGGGAAGGTGGAGACCTATAAAGCCCATCTAGTTGCTAAAGATTACCATCAGCATTGTGGTATTGACTGTGACAAAATATTCTCTCCTATGACAATGCTCAAGTCCATCCGAATTATGCTTGCTGTTGCCGCACACTTAGATTATAAGATCTGACAGATGGATGTCAAAATCACTTTTCTTAATGGAGAACTGGAAAAAGGGATGTATATGATACAACCTAAAGGGTTCATATCCACAGACGAGTCGAAAGTGTGCAAGCTGAAAAGGTCAGTTTATGGACTTAAGCAGGCATCGAGACTTGGAACATGCATTTTGATAAAGTAATCAAAATGCATGGCTTTGTTAGGAATGGAGAAGAGCCTTGCGTCTACAAATAGGCTTCCAATTTTGTGGTCATTTTTTTTGTGCTGTATGTAAATGACATACTGTTACTAGAAAATGACATCCCGATTTTACAGAGTGTGAAACTATGGTTATCATCATAGTTCTCCATTAAGGACATGGGAGAAGTATCCTACATCCTAGGGATGAAGATCTATAGGGATAGATCTAGAAGGTTGCTTGGATTGTCCCAATCCACGTATATTGACATCTTGTTGAAGCAGTTCAACATAGATAATTTTAAGAAAGGCTATCTTCTGATAGGCCATGGAATTACTCTTTCTAAGAATAATTGTCCGACAACTCCTGAAGAGAGAGAGCGTATGAGTAGAATACCATATGCTTCGGTAGTGAGATCTATCATGTACGCTATGACATGTACAAGGTCGGATGTGGCCTATTACTAGGGGTAGTGAGTAGGTACCAGTCAGATCTGGGTGAGAAGTGTTGGAAGATTGCAAAAGCAATTCTTAAGTATTTGAGAAATACTAAAGACCAATGGCTTATCTATAGAGACTTTGATCTAAAATTTATGGGATATACTAATTTTAGTTTTTAGTCAGATTGTAATGACGGTAGAAGCGTGTCGGGCTATGTATTTACCTTGAATGGAGGAGCTATTTGCTGAAAAAGTTTCAAGCAACATACTAAGGCCGATTCTGTATGCGAAGCAGAATACATTGCCGCATCGGATGCTGCAAAGGAGACGGTGTGGTTGCGAAAGTTCACTATCGAGCTAGGAGTTGTACCTTTCATTGATGGTCCTGCTCTGTTGTATTGTGACAGCTCCAGTGCCATAGCTTAGATGAAAGAACCTAAGTCGCATCATCGAACTAAACATATTCTACATCGCTATCACCTAGTGTGAGAGATCGTAAACCAAGTTGACGTCGAGCTTCAGAAGATCGACGGAAAGGAGAACCTAGCCGACCCCTTCACTAAAGCTCTCGGGATCAAAGAGTTTGATGACTTCAAATGGAAGATGGGTATAAGATACTCCCCAATTGGCTTTAGTCCAAGTGGGAGTTGTGGGAAATTGTGTCCTAAAATCAATCATGTGACGATTGAGTTCATCCTTGTATATGAATTATTGATTATTGAATAATAGTTATTCTAATATTTTTCATCATAAAGTAACATCTTTCTTGAACTCTTGTATTGTGATGAAGTCCCTAAAACTATGCTAGTGTATGATAAAGAGAGGATTTATCGTATAGTTTGAAGAAACTAGATCTAAGATTTCAGGGTTAGATCTTGAAACCTTTTCAAGATCAGACAGTGGAAGACTAAAATAAATTAAAATTTATTTTTTAAAATTAAAAAATTTCTAGATCTAAGATTCTATTATATGATTATTACATAGTATTAAATCAAAAATTAAAATATATAGAGGATGAACTACATGTTGATCATATTAACATGTTTCTATACTACATCTAATGTATGTATTAAACAATAGATCAGATCTATTACCTTGCAAGTTAGATGTTCTAACCTTGCTGATCCAGGCTTGAGGATGATGTTATAAATTGCACATGCATCCGGTCTCTAAGAGTCATCCACACGAGCCCACGAATCTTGACCAGAAGTCTTGCTTCAGGAAATCAGCACAGTATGCTAGTACTGCATTGATCCTTCTTCAATGGTTGATCAGGTGCCTCTTTCTTCTTGATTTGGGCTCTTCCAAAGATAAAAAGTAGGAGGAAAAGATTTAGATCTGAGATGCTCTTAGAAAACTCAAGATGGAGGAAGGAAAGAGATGAAACTAACAACCCTAGAAGAAGACCCTCTTTTTCTTCTCTTTTCTCTCTCTTAGACACCCTATCTTGAATCTATTATATCTTCACGACCCAAAGGTCTTTCTCTCTAATTTTTGGATGACCCAAAGGACTCTAAAATATCTATATTCACCAAAATGTTTATAAAAAAACTCATTTTATAGAGAGAGATATGATAGAGTCCTTGTCTAGGTCAAATACCTAGTCAAGGCTTATCCGAACATGGCAAGATAAGGAGCGCCCAACTCTTGGGTGCCTTCTCCTTATTTTCATACATGGACCACTAGCAAAAGGTGCACAATGTGTGCCTTAAAATTCATAAAAATCTTAAAAAAAATCTGGATAAATTTGGTGCAAAAAGGAAAGAGTTTTGGATTTCTAAAAGTCTATCTCATAGAATTTAAAATCCAAACTTATTCCTACTTTGATTTGATCACAACCACTTTCCATGTATGAAAGAAGAGAGAAAATCTTTTGGACATGGGAAAAATTGGGGAGAGGGCTTTTGTCGTACAAAATAAGAGGGGATTGGCGTGGAATAAGAGAGAGGGCGGGGGGGGGCTTATGTGGCGCCAGGTGGAATCCTAGTCTTACTAGGATTCTATCTTATGACTTGTTTTAATTTGGTTTCTCAAATAAAAATTAGATCAATCTAATTAAAATAGGTATTAACCCAATTAAGAATATAATTTAATCAGATTAAATTAGATTTAAATCTGATTTAATTTTTTAATCAAATTAAAAATTAGGTTGACCCAAGTCCTAATTGAACTAGGACTAGTTTTTTCCTTGCACTTGGCTTATCCAATAAACCAATTGGACTTGATCCAATCAAGTCCAAACTAAATCTAATTAAATTATATTCAATTAGACTTAATCTCAGCCCATTGGCTTAATCAAATTAAGCCAATTAGCAATCGAATTGCTAATCGATCCTCCTGCAATACTTGCACTAGGTTAAATGTCAATCGTATTGATCATTTAACCCTAGAACGATTCTTAATCGTTGATCAACCATCCGATCGAATCATGAACTCCAATGTGTGTGATCTCATAGATCCAAACCTAAGCCGATAGCATAGGAATAAATTTCTGTACCAATCGAAGTGACCATCTAGCAATGGTACCTGACGACCGGATAGGTCGAATGTGTAGAACAATATCCTTAGAACCCATGCAGATATAGTTTTCATATAATTTATCCCCTTGACCAAAATGATTATAGGACACCTCAGAGTTCAACTGTCAACTCTGATCAGGTTGTCCACATTGTATTTCAAAATATCAAATCCATCTGATGGATTATCCTGGCCAAGGTTTTGCTAAATTGAAATACAGTGTCTCATTCTTCTCCAACTCTTGGAGTGGTCAAACCCAACTCGATCACACTCTGACTTTGCAAGTACTTGACTATGCCCAGAAGCCTTCCGTCACTGAATTAAAAATTTAATTAGTCTAGTACCAAAGCACAGTGAGTTGTTTGCATGTCACTGAGGTGATCTCAGGTCTAAGGGACACTTATACCTATATCCCATCAGAGACATTCTCGACAGCAGAATGCTCTAGAGTTGGTCACATTCAATGATGATGTATCCTTACATCTCATTTGTATGCCATACCAGTGTCTTCACACTCCTTGGTTAAGAGGACAACCAACCCATATGGCCTACAGCGACCTATGCTCGATAGAAGCTGTCGTCTTTATTAACAGCCTATCATTTGGTCGTGAACAGTTTTAAGGACTAATCGATAAATTCTCTCTTTATCGAATTTAAATAGTCCTAAGAACTTCATCATAACAATGGAGTTTGTTAGAAGATGAAAACTTATGATGAAAATACCAAAAATATATTTTATTTATTAACAAATCAATTACAATACTTGGTTGCTCAACCGTCAACAGCTTGACGATTGGCTTTTGAGATATATTTTCTAATAACTCCCACTTGTTCTAAAGCCACTCGACATAGTATCTAATACCCATCTTCGACTGTGGTTGTCAAACTCCTTTATTGCTAGAGCTTTAGTGAAGGGGTCGGTCAGGTTCTCCTTTTCATCGATCTTCTGAAGGTCGATGTCACCTCGATCCACGATCTCCCGAATCAGGTGGAAGCAGCGCAAAATAGACTTCGTCCATTGGTGTGCTTTGGATTTCTTCGTCTGAGCTATGGCACCAGTGCTGTCACAGTAGGGCAGGACTGGACCATCGAGGGAGGGTGCTACTTCGAGCTCGATGATGAATTTCCTCAGCCACACAGCTTCCTTCGCGGCATCTGATGCTGCGATGTACTCCGCTTTACAAACAGAGTTTGCCACAGTATGCTGCTTGGAACTCTTCCAGCAGATAGCTCCACCATTCAGAGTAAAGATATAATCCGACACGTTTCTGCTGTCATCATGATCAGATTGAAAGCTGGAGTCTGTGAACCCCATAAGTTTCAGGTCTAACCCGCCATAAACCAACCATTGGTCTTTAGTATTTCTCAAATACTTAAGGATGGCTTTAACCACTTTCCAATGGTTTTCTTCAGGATCAGATTGGTATCTACTCACTACTCCTAGTGAGTATGCCACATCTGGTCTTGTACATGTCATGGTGTACATGATAGATCTCACGATTGAAGCATATGGGACTCTACTCATACGCTCTCTCTCTTCAGGAGTTATCGGACAATCCTTCTTAGAGAGAAAAATTTCATGGCCTATCGGTAGATAGCCCTTCTTAGATTTCTCCATACTAAACCTCTTCAGCACAGTGTTTATGTGAAGTGAATTCAGTGCAGGAGTAAAACGGTAATTTTAAAATTTTTTCAAAATTATAATTTTACAATGAAAATTATTAATTAATCTACTTAATTAATATATATTAACCCTACACAAGGATCTAAATATGATATATATAGCATGCATTTAAATTTGAAATTCAAACTTTTACAGTAAATATTTTACTGTTATGTGTTCAGAACACAATACCTTTGTGCGGGTAGTCAATCACCGTAATTTGATCACCGTTGAAAGAGTCTGATCATCGTAATGCAGCCACATAGTGTGTCTGGCCTCTACAGATCATCCACACGAAGCTCCCAGTCTGATCGACTTCTCATGAATGCTGGTTCGTTGCAGAACCCTTTTGATAGCCGATGTTGATCGAACTCCTTCGATCATGATCTGTCGACTCTTCAGATGCTCCAGATTATCAACAGATATACTTGAGAGGTTGATGAAGCTCTCCCTAAAATCTTATGGGCTCATGACACTCGTAGCTCACTTTCTCACTTTCCAAACCCTAGGCAGAAAACCCAGGGTACTCTCAGAAAAGCCTGCGCCCACTCTCTTTCTTTTCTTTCCACTCGAAATTTTTGAACTTTTCAAAATCATGCAGAAAGCTTCCTCACACCCACTTTTCTTTCTCAAAAATCTCATACACATGCCCCACCTTCTCTCACTTTTAAAACAATGCAAGATGCATCTTAAATGTGTGAGAGGATAAAGATAGGTGGTTGCTCATTTGAATTCAAATCAAATTTGAATTCAAATACTAACCAACCCATCCTTATCCACTCTTGGTGTGAGAAGAGAAGGGTGTGGGCTCCCTTGTGCGTGGAGAGTTTACATGAGAAACTCTTTCTCGTGTAAAGCAAATGGCGCACAAATGGATAAGGCTAGGTGGCGCATGGATTAGTTGCCCATTCAAATTCAAACTTCATTTGAATTTGAATAGCCAACCAACCATCTTTATCCACCCAAATGGTGCACAAATGGAGGGGCATGGAAGGCTTCTTCATGGGAGAAAATTTATGAGAAGTTGTTTCTCATGAATTCAAATGGGTGCAAATGAGTGAGGTGGCGCAGGGAGAGAATTCAAAAGGTGGTTTCAACCTAATTGAACCAACCTTATCAAAATAGGTTAGGCACAATTAGATTAAGTTAAACCCAATATAATTAGGCTTAATTAGGCTCAATAAAATCTTAATCAAATCAAGAATTGACTAAGCCTAACCTCTGATCAAATCAGTGATCAAAACACCTTAGCGATTAAGTCAACACTTAACCTAATCGGGTCAAACCCAATTGAATCCAATTCAATTGAACTTGATCCAAAAATAATTACTCAATCAAATTGAGTTAATTAATGATCAAATCACTAATTAAACTTCTCATAAATACTGAGTCTAATTCGATGGGCAATCGGGCATCAGAGTCCATCGATATGAAACCCTGATCAAAAAGTTCCAAACCAGTGGGACTCTTGACCCCGGTACCCAAAATATGTGAAACTCATGATTAGAGAACCTGATTCTCGATCACAGAGTTCCAAACATGTAGGACTCAAAGTTCATGAGCATTAGGACTCTTCACCAGCCATCAGATCAGATAGGACCCTCTAATGTGTGTGACCCCACAGGTTCGAACCTAAGCCGGTAGCACAGAAACCAATTTCTGTACTAATCGAAGTGACCATCTAGCAATGGTATCCGACATTTGGATAGGTAGAATAG
Organism: Elaeis guineensis; assembly: GCF_000442705.2. Lineage (NCBI taxonomy): Eukaryota > Viridiplantae > Streptophyta > Magnoliopsida > Arecales > Arecaceae > Elaeis > Elaeis guineensis. Next base: position 78,305,667 of record NC_026000.2, read on the forward strand.
TCACAATCGCAACATTCAGAACCTACGCGAATATGGTTACTGTATAATTCATCCCTTTAGGCTCTTGTGTTTAGGATGACTCAGGGTTAAACTGTCAACCCTGATTAGATCATCCGAATCATGCTCAACTCAATTAGTCCTGTGATTTTTCACTAGGACTACCCTGGCCAAGGTTTTGCTAAATTGAAACATGACTATACACAGCTCCTGAACTGGAGTGGTCAATCCCATCTTGACACACGCACCGATAAGTCAAGTACTTAACTACACCCAGCAGCCTTCCGTCACTGAATTAGAAATTCAGGTAGTCCAATGCCTAAATATAGTGAGTTGCTTGCAAGTCACCGTGGTGGTCTCAGGTCAGAGGGATATTTATACTCATATCCCATCGGAGCAAATCATGATAGCAGAAATAGCTCCAGAGTCGGTCACGTTCAGTGCAGATGTACCTTTACATCTCACCTGTATGCCATACCAGTGTCTCCACACTCCTTGGTTAAGAGGACAACCAACCCATATGGCACACAATGACCTATGCTTGGTAAACGTTGTCATCTTTGGTAACAACGTATCATTTGGTCGCGAATAGGTTTAAAGATTAAACGACAAATCCTCCTTTGTCGAGTCTAAATAGTCCCAAGGACTTCACCATAACATAGGAGTTCATTAGAAGATGAAACAATTTGTGATGAAAAATGCTAAAATAATTTTTATTTATTTATAATTCATATACTAATACATGAAAGAGCACAATCGTCAATAGGCTGACGATTGGCTTTGGGATACTATTCCCAACAATCTTCCACTTGGCCTAAAGCCAATCGGTGCAGTATCTAATACCCATCTTCGACTTGAAGTCATTGAACTCCTTCACCGCAATGGCTTTAGTGAATGGTTTGCGACATACACCAAGACAGATGAGGGATCAGTGACTCTAGACGACAATCATCCTTGTAAGGTGGCTGGGATAGAGACAGTAAGGGTGAGGATGTTTGATGGGATTGTGAAGATATTGACAAATGTAAAGCACGTCCCGGAACTGGAAAAGAATCTGGTGTCACTAGGCTACTTGGAGCGTAGTGGATAACCTTTAGCAGTAGGGCTAGAAATGGAGTATTAAACATCTCCAATGGAGCTATGGTGGTGATGAGAGGCAGGAGATTGGACAATAATCTTTATCGCATGGAGGGATCTATGGTGACCGGAGAGTCTGATGAAGCAGTTGCAGCATAGGACCAGCAGGGGGCTTACAGGATGTGGTACTACCGTCTAGGCCACATGGGTGACAAGGGGCTGAGGGAGTTGAGTAGGAGAGACTCATCTCTGATCTGGAGGATGGTGTTATAGGAGAGATCTGTGAGCCTTGCCAAATAGGATCTGGAGTTAGTACACACGGATGTGTGGGGACCAGCCCCAGTTTCAGCTAGGAATGGGGCCAAATACTTCATGACCCTAATTGATGATTTCTCAAGGAAACTCTAGATTTATTTCATGAGAGAGAAGTCTGAGGTCTTCACCAAGTTCAAAATCTGGAGAGCTGAGGTGGAGAAGGAGCAGGGGAGAAGCGTGAAGTGTCTGAGGTCAGACAATGACGGGGAGTACACCAGCAGAGAGTTCCAGGACTACTGTGAGGAGTGTGGGATCAGGAGATACTTCTCAGTTAAGGAGACTCCACAGTAGAATGGGGTGGCCGAGAGGATGAACAGAACACTTCTGGAAAAGGCACGATGCATGAGGCTGCAAGCAGGGCTTCCAAAGGCGTTCTGGGTTGACACAGTAGATGCAGTGGGTTACTTGGTCAATCGATCACCTCACACCAGGTTGGATGGCAGGCTTCCAGAGGAGGTGTGGTCTGGGAGGACAGTTGGGTTGGGCCATCTATGGGTATTTGGGTGCACGGCCTATGTGCACATTGGAGCTGGTGAGTGGAGCAAGCTAGATGCCAGATCATGCAAGATGGTGTTTCTAGGCTATCCGCGAGGAGTTAAGGGATACAGACTGTGGGATCCCTTGGAAAAGAAGGTCATCATTAGTCGGGATGTGACTTTTGATGAGGAGTCAGTCCTACGGAGGTGAGCAGGCATGGAGGAGCAGGAGGAGGTCCAGCAGGGCACTGCTGGATAGCTTACCTCTTTGATTTTGCCTCTTGCAGGTACTACGGGAGGACATGACATTCAGGTGGAGAACCTATCTAAGGTGTCTCCACAGGTGGAGAGGACTCGGATGGATTATCGAGGTGGAGAGGTCCAGCAGTAGCCAGTTGGATCGAGGACTGATATCGGTGTTGCCCTACACAAGCCCAAGAGGACCATCAGGCAACCAGACCGATATGGCTTCAAGGAGACGCTGTCATATGCCCTGGTGACAGGAATGAAGACCCATATACGTATCAGGAGGCTATTAAGAGCCAGGACAGAGAGCGGTGGGTCCAGACGATGTCCGAGGAGATGCAGTCTCTCCACCAGAACCAGACGTGGCAATTGGTGTAGTTGCCACAGGGGAAGAGGCCCATTGGCTGCAAATGGGTCTACAGTCACAAGGAAGGGCCTTTAGAGCAGGGAGGTATCAGATTCAAGGTGAGGTTAGTGGCTAAGGGATACTCCCAGAAGGATGGCATCGACTTCAGCAAGGTCTTCTCTCCCGTCGTCAGACATACTTCCATCAGAGTCTTGCTGAGCATTGTAGCAGCTCAGGATTTAGAGCTAGAGCAGATGGATGTCAAGATGGCATTCCTCCATGGGCATTTGGAGGAGAGAATTTACATGGAGCAGCCACCTGGTTTCAGGGATCCAGGATCAGAGGGAAAGGTTTGTTTGTTGCAGAAGTCGCTGTACAGGCTGAAGCAGTCGCCGAGGCAATGGTGCAAGCAGTTCGACTCCTATGTGCACAGCATTGGACTTTCCAAGTGTGAGTTTGATCCCTGTGTTTATGTTCAGTCTCTTGAGGATGGTTCTAGGGTGTTCCTACTCTTGTATGTGGATGACATGCTTATAGCATGCAAGAGTAGGAAGGTTGTGCAGGATCTGAAGGCATCCTTATCTCGAGAGTTTGAGATGAAGGATTTGGGCCCTGCAAGGAAGATCCTAGGCATGGAGATTTTCAGAGACCGAGCCCGAAGGGTGCTGCATCTATCTCAGGGGGCTACATACAGAAGGTCTTAGAGAGGTTCGGGATGAAGGGAGCAAAGCCGGTGGAGTTGCCACATGCTGGTCACTTCAGACTCTCGAAGACCATGGCACCACAGACTGAGGTGGAGGCTCAGGAGATGGAGACGGTTCCTTATGCTTCAGGAGTTGGGAGCTTGATGTATGCGATGGTCTGTTGTAGGCCAGACATCGCTCATGCAGTGAGTCAGGTTAGCAGGTTCATGGCGCAGCCTGGCAGGGAGCACTGGAGAGCTTTGAAGTGGATATTCAGATACCTGGCAGGTTCGGTTGAAGTTGGCATCTACTACGGATAGCGAGGAGGTGCAGTCGGATACTCTGACATGCCTAGGGAGGCTCAGGGGGTGATTGGCAGTTATGTAGATGTAGACTTCGATGGAGATGTGGATACCCAGAGGTCTACGATAGGCTTCATCTTTAGCCTGTATGGAGGTCCTATTTTTTGGAGATCGAGTCTGCAGCCTATCACGGCCCTATCCACTATAGAGGTGGAATACATCGGGCTGACAGAAGCAGCTAAGGAGGTAATTTGGCTGAAGGGTTTGTTGACGAAGATGGGCCTTACTCAGGAGGCCAATAGAGTGCAATGTGACAGCCAGAGTGCACTTCTACGAGCACAGAACTCAGTCTATTATGTAAGGACAAAGCACATCGATATTCGATATCATCGGATCAGGGAGCTTGTAGAGGATGGCAAGGTGGAGCTGGTAAAGGTACACACCAAGGAGAATCCAGCTGATGCACTTACGAAGGTACTTCCACGAGACAACTTTCAGAGATGTGTTGAGCTGATTCGGCTGATGGACTGAGTGGAGCTGGTTGAGGCCTTGGGACACCAAGGTGGAGATTGTTGTGATCCAGGTGGTGTGCCCAAGGCCTAGGGGACCAAGGCTAAGGCCAAGGTCCATCATTCATGAGGGCTTCATGGAGGCTCTAGGGCTAGTTGGGCCCTAGGTTGAAAGGCTGTGGGCCTTTCGGGTTCTTGAGGTCTAGGTTATGTGGGCCTCAAGGGACCAACTCTTTATGGACCAGGTCTGGGCTCAGGATAGGTGAGATTAGGTCGAGTCATGGGTGTACATGGGCTTGGGTTAACCTAATCTCCCATAGAGTTGGTCAAGGGAGTTTTGGGTTTGGGTCACTTGACCCTGTGTTTATATATACATGCACTGTATAGGTTTAATTAAGCCAAGGAATACGAAAATTCTTTCTCTCAAGTCTCTCTCTCCCTTCTCCCTCTCTCTTCAGCTATTCTCCATGCCCCAGGAGCAAGAAACCCTTGGGTTTCTTGCCGCCAGGTCCATAGAAGGCAGAAAAGCAGGGAGGTGCTAGCCCCTCCCCTTTTGTGCCGCCAACCATATTGCCTCTCTCTCTCTCTTGCAGTCACCCAAACATTAGGTCCAGGACTTAGAATCTCTTGCCATGAGGTTGGTATAAGTTTCTCTCAGATCTGGAGTTGATCTGAGGTCGTTTGAGGCACAGGTGAGATCTCCATCAACAGATCTACAGGAAAGGCTGCAGCAGGACAGATCTGTAAGGTCTGGTTCTATCTACCTTCTTCCCTATCTAGAATACCCCGATTTGAGATCTATGAATTGAAAGACCTCGTCCAGGCCTGATCTGGTTGGGTACCAGATCTTGGATTTTTTAGAGGTGATCTTAGAGGCATTCTTCATCTGGAACGAAAGGCTGACGAAGAAGATAGCAACCAGACTGATTTCGTCAAGGGCCTTCAATCGAGTCCAGAAGTCTCCAAATTTGTTTGTTGCTGGTTCTGCTGCACCCAAGGACCATGGGAGGAGCTAGGATCATGCTTCAATAGTTGGTATCAGAGCCACGATGGTGAGGAAGCGGTTCCAAGCACGAAAAGTTAAAGATCCCAAGTGCTGAAAATTTTTCGCAAGGTACCATCAAGGTATATTCTACACTTCTTGATTTTATATTGCTTGTTTGGTTTGGATCAGTCATGGGCAGCAATATGAAGGTTGATTTCAAGAAGTTTGATGGCAAAAAATTTTTTTCATGTGGAAAATCTGGGTGGAGGATCTTCTGGTGCAGGCAGATCTGGATCAGGCTTTGGATGAGAAGCCTGAGGGAATGACAGAAAGATAGTGGGCATCGTGGGAGAAGAAAGCATGCTCGGTGATCAGAGGATGTTTGGCGGATGTGGCATTGTATTCAATGCTGGAAGAAAAGACCCGAAGGGCCTTTGGTCATAGTTGCACACCATGTATATGGGGAAGAATATGTGCAACAAGCTAATGTTGAAGAAAAGTTTGTACAGTCTTCGGATGCAGGAGGGATCTGATGTGATTGGCCACATTCAGAGGTTCAACCAGTTGTGCACGTAGTTGATGAATATTGGCGTGAAGCTGGATGAGGAGGATAAGTCTCTGTTGCTTTTGTGTTTGCTGTCAGGATCATATGACTCTTTGGTGGCTACACTGCTCTACGGCAAGGAGACTCTGGAATATGAGGACATGGTCTCGGTGCTGAGGTCTAATGAGCAAAGGGAAAAGTTGACTAGAGATCGGGCTCCCCAGGAGGGTTTGGCAGTAGGGGAGAGGACAGGTAGAGGCAGAGGCAGAAGCAAGTTCAAGGGGCGGTCCAAGTCCAAGAAGGGAAAGAAAGAGATGAAATGCTTCAAGTGCAACGAATTCGGGCACTTCAAGCGAGAATGTTCACTATGGAAGAGCAAGAAGGGAGAAAGAAGTGGCTCAGAATCAGCGAGTGCAGTTGCTGGGCAGCAGGTGGAGGATGATCTACTTGTGGTATCAGATGGTCACAGGCATTAAACAGAGGAGTGGACACTAGACTCTGCGTGCTCACATCACTACACACCACACAGGTCTTGGTTTGCGACATACACCAAGACAGATGAGGGATCAGTGACTCTAGGCGACAATCATCCTTACAAGGTGGCTGGGATAAGGATAGTCAGGGTGAGGATGTTTGATGGGATTGTGAAGACATTGACAAATGTAAAGCACGTCCCGGAGCTGGAAAAGAATCTGGTGTCACTAGGCTACTTGGAGCGTAGTGGATACAGCTTTAGCAGTAGGGCTAGAAGCAGAGTATTAAACATCTCCAATGGAGCTATGGTGGTGATGAGAGGTAGGAGGTTGGACAATAATCTCTATCGCATGGAGGGATCTGTGGTGACCGAAGAGTCTGATGCAGTAGTTGTAGCACAGGACCAGCAGGGGGCTTACAGGATGTGGTACTACCGCCTAGGCCACATGGGTGACAAGGGGCTGAGGGAGTTGAGTAGGAGAGGACTCATCTCTGATCTGGAGGATGGTGCTATAGGGGAGATCTGTGAGCCTTGCCAGATGGGAAAGCAGAGGAGAGTTTAGTTCAACATCAGTACAACTCGCAGTGCAGCCCCTTTGGAGTTAGTACACACGGATGTGTAGGGACCAGCCCTAGTTTCAGCTAGGAATGGGGCCAAATACTTCATGACCCTGATTGATGATTTCTAAAGGAAACTCTGGATTTACTTCATGAGAGAGAAGTCTGAGGTCTTCACCAAGTTCAAAATCTGGAGAGCTGAGGTGGAGAAGGAGCAGGGGAGGAGCGTGAAGTGTCTGAGGTCAGACAATGGCGGGGAGTACACCAGCAGAGAGTTCCAGGACTACTGTGAGGAGTGTGGGATCAGGAGACACTTCTCAGTTAAGGAGACTCCACAGCAAAATGGGGTGGTCGAGAGGATGAACATAACACTTCTGAAAAAGGCACGATGCATAAGGCTGCAGGTAGGGCTTCCAAAGCATTCTGGGTTGACACAGTAGACACAGTGGGTTACTTGGTCAATCGGTCACCTCACACCAGGTTGGATGGCAGGCTTCCAGAGGAGGTGTGGTCAGGGAGGACAGTTGGGCTGGGCCATTTACGGGTATTTGGGTGCACGGCCTATGTGCACATTGGAGTTGGTGAGCGGAGCAAGCTAGATGCCAGATCATGCAAGACGGTGTTTCTAGGCTATCCGCAAGGAGTTAAGGGATACAGACTGTGGGATCCCTTGGAAAAGAAGGTCATCATTAGTCGGGATGTGACTTTTGATGAGGAGTCAGTCCTACGGAGGCGAGCAGGCATGGAGGAGCAGCAGGAGGAGGTCCAGCAGGGGCTGCTGGACAGCTTACCTCTTTGATTTTGCCTCTTGCAGGTACTACGGGAGGACATGACATTCAGGTGGAGAACTTACCTAAGGTGTCTCCACAGGTGAAGAGGACTCAGATGGATGATCGAGGTGGAGAGGTCCAGCAGGAGCGAGTTGGACCGAGGACTGATATCGGTGTTGCCCTACACAAGCCCAAGAGGACCATCAGGCAACCGGACCGATATGGCTTCGAGGAGACGCTATCATATGCCCTGATGATAGTGAATGGAGACCCATATACGTATCAGGAGGCTATTAAGAGCCAGAACAGAGAGCGGTGGGTCCAGACGATGTCCGAGGAGCTGCAGTCTCTCCACCAGAACCAGACGTGGCAATTGGTGTAGTTGCCACAGGGAAGAGGCCCATTGGCTGCAAATGGGTCTACAGTCGCAAGGAAGGGCCTTCAAAGCAGGGAGGTATCAGATTCAAGGTGAGGTTAGTGGCTAAGGGATACTCCCAGAAGGAAGGCATCGACTTCAGCAAGGTCTTCTCTCCCGTCATCAGACATACTTCCATCAGAGTGTTGCTGAGCATTGTAGCAGCTCAGAATTTAAAGCTAGAGCAGATGGATGTCAAGATGGCATTCCTCCATGGGCATTTGGAGGAGAGGATTTACATGGAGCAGCCACCTGGTTTCAGGGATCCAGGATCAGTGGAAAAGGTTTGTTTGTTGCAGAAGTCGCTGTACGGGCTGAAGGAGTCGCCGAGGCAATGGTACAAGCGGTTCGACTCCTATATGCACAGCATTGGACTTTCCAAGTGCGAGTTTGATCCCTGTGTTTATGTTCAGTTTCTTGAAGATGGTTCTAGGGTGTTCCTACTCTTGTATGTGGATGACATGCTTATAGCTTGCAAGAGTAGGAAGGTTGTGCAGGATCTGAAGGCATCCTTATCTCGGGAGTTTTAGATGAAGGATTTGGGCCCTGCAAGGAAGATCCTAGGTATGGAGATTTTCAGAGACCAAGCCCGAAGGGTGCTGCATCTATCTCAAGGGGGCTACATACAGAAGGTCTTAGAGAGGTTCGGGATGAAGGGAGCAAAGTCGGTGGAGTTGCCACTTGCCAGTCACTTCAGACTCTCAAAGACCATGGCACCACAGACTGAGGTGGAGGCTCAGGAGATGGAGACGGTTCCTTATGCTTCAGGAGTTGGGAGCTTGATGTATGCGATGGTCTGTTGTAGGCCAGACATCGCTCATGCAGTGAGTCAGGTTAGCAGGTTCATGGTGCAGCCTGGCTGGGAGCACTAGAGAGCTCTGAAGTGGATATTCAGATACCTGACAGGTTCAGTTGGAGTTGGCATCTGCTATGAACAGTGAGGAGGTACAGTCGGATACTCTGACATGCCCAGGGAGGCTCAGGGGGTGATTGGCGGTTATGTAGATGCAGACTTCGGTGGAGATGTGGATACCCGAAGGTCTATGATAGGCTTCATCTTTAGCATGTATGGAGGTCCTATTTTTTGGAGATCGAGTCTGCAGCCTATCACGGCCCTATCCACTACAGAGGTGGAATACATCAGGCTGACAGAAGTAGCTAAGGAGGCAATTTGACTGAAGGGTTTGTTGACGGAGATGGGCCTTACTCAGGAGGCCATTAGAGTGCACTGTGACAGCCAGAGTGCACTTCTACTAGCACAGAACTCAGTCTATCATGCAAGGACAAAGCACATCGATATTCGATATCATCGGATCAAGGAGCTTGTGGAGGATGGCAAGGTGGAGCTGGTAAAGGTACACACCAAGGAGAACCCAGCTGATGCACTTACGAAGGTACTTCCACGGGACAGCTTTCAGAGATGTGTTGAGCTGATTCGGCTGATGGACAGAGTGAAGCTGGTTAAGGCCTTGGGACACCAAGGTGGAGATTGTTGTGATCCAGGTGGTGTGCCCAAGGCCCATGGGACCAAGGCTAAGGCCAAGGTCTATCATTCATGAGGGCTTCATGGAGGCTCTAGGGCTAGTTGGGCCCTAGGTTGAAAGGCTGTGGGCCTTTCGGGTTCTTGAGGTCTAGGTTATGTGGGCCTCAAGGGACCAACTCTTTATGGGCCAGGTCTGGGCCCAGGATAGGTGAGATTAGGTCGAGTCATGGGTGTACATAGGCTTGGGTTAACCTAATCTCCCATAGAGTTGATCAAGTGAGTTTTGGGTTTGGGTCACTTGACACTCTGTTTATATATACATGCACTGTATATGTTTGATTAAGCCAAAGAATATGAAAACTCTTTCTCTCAAGTCTCTCTCTCTCTTCTCCCTCTCTCTTCAGCTATTCTTCATGCCCCAGGAGCAAGAAACCCTAGGGTTTCTTTCCGCCAGGTCCATAGAAGGCAGGAAAAGCAGGGGAGGTGCTAGCCCCTCCCCTTTTGTGCCACCAACCATATTGCCTCTCTCTCTCTTGCAGCCATCCAAACATCAAGTTCAGAACTTAGAATCTCTTGCTACAACGTTGGTACAAGTTTCTCTCAGATCTGGAGTTGATCTGAGGTCGTTTGAGGCACAGGTGAGATCTCCATCAACAGATCTACAGGAAAGGCTGCAGCAGGACAGATCTGCAAGGTCTGGTTCTATCTATCTTCTTCCCTATCTATAATGTCTCAATTTGAGATCTATGAATTGAAAGACCTCGGTCCAAGCCTGATCTGGTTGGATACCAGATCTTGGATTTTTTAGAGGTGATCTTAGAGGTATTCTTCATCTGGAATGAAAGGCTGACGAAGAAGATAACAACCAGGCTGATTTCGTCAAGGGCCTTCAATCGAGTCCAGAAGTCTCCAAATTTATTCGTTGCTGGTTCCGCTACACCCAAGGACCATGGGAGGAGCCGGGATCATGCTTCAACAGTTGGTATCAGTGCCACGGTGGTGAGGAAGCGGTTCCAAGCACGAAAAGTTAAAGATCCCAAGTGCTGAAAATTTTCAGTAAGGTACCATCAAGGTATATTCTACACTTCTTGATTTTATATTGCTTGTTTGGTTTGGATCTAGTCATGGGCAGCAATATGAAGGTTGATTTCGAGAAGTTTGATGGCCAGAAAAATTTTTTCATGTGAAAAATCCGGGTGGAGGATCTTCTGGTGCAAGCAGATCTGGATCAGGCTTTGGATGAGAAGCCTGAGGGAATGACAGATAGACAGTGGGCATCGTGGGAGAAGAAAGCATGCTCGGTGATCAGAGGATGTTTGGCAGATGCGGCATTGTATTCAATGCTGGAAAAAAAGACCCCGAAGGGCCTTTGGTCGTAGTTGCACACCATGTATATGGAGAAGAATATGTGCAACAAGCTAATGCTGAAGAAGAGGTTGTACAGTCTTCGGATGCAGGAGGGATCTGATGTGATTGGCCACATTCAGAGGTTCGACCAGTTGTGCACATAGTTGATGAATATCGAGGTGAAGCTGGATGAGGAGGACAAGTCCCTGTTGCTTTTGTGTTCACTGCCAGGGTCATATGACTCTTTGGTGACTACACTACTCTACGGTAAGGAAACTCTGGAATATGAGGACATGGTCTCGGTGCTGAGGTCTAATGAGCAAAGGAAAAAGTTGACTAGAGATCGGGCTCCCCAAGAGGGTTTGGCAGTAGGGGAGAGGACAGGTAGAGGCAGAGGCAGAAGCAAGTCCAGGGGGCGGTCCAAGTCCAGGAAGGGAAAGAAAGAGATGAAATGCTTCAAGTGCAACGAATTCGGGCACTTCATGCGAGAATGTTCACTATGGAAGAGCAAGAAGGGAGAAAGAAGTGGCTCAGAATCAGTGAGTGCAGTTGCTGGGCAGCAGGTGGAGGATGATCTACTTGTGGTATCAGATGGTCACAGGCATTAAACAGAGGAGTGGACACTAGACTCTGCGTGCTCACATCACTACACACCACACAGGTCTTGGTTTGCGACATACACCAAGACAGATGAGAGATCAGTGACTCTAGGCGACAATCATCCTTGCAAGGTGGCTCGGATAGGGACAGTCAGGGTGAGGATGTTTGATGGGATTGTGAAGACATTGACAAATGTAAAGCACATCCCGGAGCTGGAAAAGAATCTGGTGTCACTAGGCTACTTGGAGCGTAGTGGATATAGCTTCAGCAGTAGGGCTAGAAGTGGAGTATTAAACATCTCCAATGGAGCTATGGTGGTGATGAGAGGCAGGAGGTTGGACAATAATCTCTATTGCATGGAGGGATCTATGGTGACCGAAGAGTCTGATGCAGTAGTTGCAGCACAGGACCAGCAGGGGGCTTACAGGATGTGGTACTACCACCTAGGCCACATGGGTGACAAGGGGCTGAGGGAGTTGAGTAGGAGAGGACTCATCTCTAATATGGAGGATGGTGCTACAGGGGAGATATGTGAGCCTTGCCAGATGGGAAAGCAGAGGAGAGTTCAGTTCAACATCAATACAACCCGCAGTGCAGCCCCTCTGGAGTTAGTACACACGGATGTGTGGGACCAGCCCTAGTTTCAGCTAGGAATGGGGCCAAATACTTCATGACCCTGATTGATGATTTCTCAAGAAAACTCGAGATTTACTTCATGAGAGAGAAGTCTGAGGTCTTCACCAAGTTCAAAATCTGGAGAGCTGAGGTGGAGAAGGAGCAGGGGAGAAGCGTGAAGTGTTTGAGGTCAGACAATGGCGGGGAGTACACCAGCAGAGAGTTCCAGGACTACTGTGAGGAGTGTGGGATCAGGAGACACTTCTCAGTTAAGAAGACTCCACAGCAGAATGGGGTGGCCGAGAGGATGAACAGAACACTTCTGAAAAAGGCATGATGCATGAGGCTACAGGCAGGGCTTCCAAAGGCATTTTGGGTTGACACAGTAGACGCAGTGGGTTACTTGGTCAATCAGTCACCTCACACCAGGTTGGGTGGCAGGCTTCCAGAGGAGGTGTGGTTTGGGAGGACAGTTGGGCTGGGCCATCTACGGGTATTTGGGTGCACGACCTATGTGCACATTGGAGCTGGTGGGCGGAGCAAGCTAGATGCTAGATCACGCAAGACGGTGTTTCTAGGCTATCCACGAGGAGTTAAGGGATACAGACTATGGGATCCCTTGGAAAAGAAGGTCATCATTAGTCGGGATGTGACTTTTGATGAGGAGTCAGTCCTACGGAGGCGAGCAGGCATGGAAGAGCAGCAGGAGCAGGAGGAGGTCCAGCAGGGCGCTGCTGGACAGCTTACCTCTTTGATTTTGCCTCTTGCAGGTACTACGGGAGGACATGACATTCAGGTGGAGAACCTACCTAAGGTGTCTCCACAGGTGGAGAGGACTCGGATGGATGATCGAGGTGGAGAGGTCCAGCAGGAGCAAGTTGGACCGAAGACTGATATCGGTGTTGCCCTACACAAGTCCAAGAGGACCATCGGGCAACCAGACCGATATGGCTTAGAGGAGACGCTGTCATATGCCCTGGTGACAGTGAATGGAGACCCATATACATATCAGGAGGCTATTAAGAGCCAGCACAGAGAGCGGTGGGTCTAGGTGATGTCCGAGGAGATGCAGTCTCTCCACCAGAACCAGACGTGGCAATTGGTATAGTTGCCACGGGGGAAGAGGCCCATTGGCTGCAAATGGGTCTACAGTCGCAAGGAAGGGCTTTCAGAGCAGGGAGGTATCAGATTCAAGGTGAGGTTAGTGGCTAAGGGATACTCCTAGAAGGAAGGCATCGACTTCAGCAAGGTCTTCTCTTCCGTCGTCAGACATACTTCCATCAGAGTGTTGCTGAGCATTGTAGAAGCTCAGGATTTAGAGCTAGAGCAGATGGATGTCAAGATGGCATTCCTCCATGGGCATTTGGAGGAGTGAATTTACATGGAGCAGCCATCTGGTTTCAGGGATCTAGGATCAGAGGGAAAGGTTTGTTTGTTGCAGAAGTCGCTGTACGGGCTGAAGCAGTCGTCGAGGTAATGGTACAAGCAGTTCGACTCCTATGTGTGCAGCATTGGACTTTCCAAGTGCGAGTTTGATCCTTGTGTTTATGTTCAGTATCTTGAGGATGGTTCTAGGGTGTTCCTACTCTTGTATGTAGATGACATGCTTATAGCATGCAAGAGTAGGAAGGTTGTGCAGGATCTGAAGGCATCCTTGTCTCGGGAGTTTGAGATGAAGGATTTGGGCCCTGCAAGGAAGATCCTAGGCATGAAGATTTTCAGAGATCGAGCCCGGAGGGTGCTGCATCTATCTCAGGGGGGCTACATACAGAAGGTCTTAGAGAGGTTCGGGATGAAGGGAGCAAAGCCGGTGGAGTTGCCACTTGCCGGTCACTTCAGACTCTCGAAGATCATGGCACCACAGACTGAGGTGGAGGCTCAGGAGATGGAGACGGTTCCTTATGCTTCAGGAGTTGGGAGCTTGATGTATGCGATGATCTTTTGTAGGCCAGACATCGCTCATGTAGTGAGTCAGGTTAGCAGGTTCATGGGCAGCCTGGCAGGGAGCACTAGAGAGCTTTGAAGTGGATATTCAGATACCTGGTGGGTTCAGTTGGAGTTGGCATCTGCTACAGACAGCGAGGAGGTGCAGTCGGATACTCTGACATGCCCAAGGAGGCTCAGTGGGTGATTGGCGGTTATGTAGATGCAGACTTCGATGGAGATGTGGATACCCGGAGGTCTACGATAGGCTTCATCTTTAGCCTGTATGAAGGTCCTATTTTTTGGAGATCGAGTCTGCAGCCTATCACGGCCCTATCCACTACAGAGGTGGAATACATCGGGCTGACAGAAGCAGCTAAGGAGGTAATTTGGCTGAAGGGTTTGTTGACGGAGATGGGCCTTACTCAGGAGGCCATTAGAGTGCATTATGACAGCCAGAGTGCACTTCTACTAACACAGAACTCAGTCTATCATGCAAGGACAAAGCACATCGATATTCGATATCATCGGATCAGGGAGCTTGTGGAGGATGGCGAGGTGGAGCTGGTAAAGGTACACACCAAGGAGAACCCAGCTGATACACTTACGAAGGTACTTCCACGGGACAGCTTTCAGAGATGTGTAGAGCTGATTCGGCTAATGGACAGAGTGGAGCTAGTTGAGGCCTTGGGACACCAAGGTGGAGATTGTTGTGATCCAGGTGGTGTGCCCAAGGCCCAGGGGACCAAGGCTAAGGCCAAGGTCCATCATTCATGAGGGATTCATGGAGGCTCTAGGGCTAGTTGGGCCCTAGGTTGAAAGGTTGTGGGCCTTTCGGGTTCTTGAGGTCTAGGTTATGTGGGCCTCAAGAGACCAACTCTTTATGGGCTAGGTCTGGGCCTAGGATAGGTAAGATTAGGTCGAGTCATGGGTGTACATGGGCTTGGGTTAACCTAATCTCCCATAGAATTGGTCAAAGGAGTTTTGGGTTTGGGTCACTTGACCCTGTGTTTATATATACATGCACCGTATAGGTTTGATTAAGCCAAGGAATGTGAAAACTCTTTCTCCCAAGTCTCTCTCTCTCTTCTCCCTCTCTCTTCAGCTATTCTCCATGCCCCAGGAGCAAGAAACCCTAAGGTTTCTTGCCACCAGGTCCATAGAGGGCAGGAAAAGCAGGGGAGGCGCTAGCCCCTCCCCCTTTGTGCCGCCAACCATATTGCCTCTCCCTCTCTTGCAGCTACCCAAATATCAGGTCCAGGATATGGAATCTCTTGCTATGAGGTTGGTACAAGTTTCTCTCAGATCTAGAGTTGATCTGAGGTCGTTTGAGGCACGGGTGAGATCTCCATCAACAGATCTACAAGAAAGGCTGCAGCAGGACAGATCTGCAAGGTCTGGTTCTATCTATCTTCTTCCCTATCTAGAATGCCCTGATTCAAGATCTACAAATTGAAAGACCTCAATCCATGCCTGATCTGGTTGGGTACCCGATCTTGAATTTTTTAGAGGTGATCTTAGAGGCGTTCTTCATCTGGAACGAAAGGCTGATGAAGAAGACAGCAACCAGGCTGATTTCGTCAAGGGCCTTCAATCGAGTCCAGAAGTCTCCAGATTTGTTCGTTGCTGGTTCCACTGCACCTAAGGTCTGTGGAAGGAGCTGAGATCGTGCTCCAACATACATATGATGGTGTACATGATAGATTCCACTGCCGAAGCATATAGAATTCTACCCATACGCTCTCTCTCTTGAGGTGTTATCGGACAATCCCTCTTCGAGAGAGAAATTCCATGGCCTATCGGTAGATAGCCTTTCTTGAAATTCTCCATGCTGAACCTCTTCATCATAGTATCAATGTACGTGGACTGGGATAAGCCAAGCAACCTTTTAGATCTATCCCTATAGATCCTCATCCCTAGGATGTAGGAAGCTTCTCCCAGATCCTTCATGAAGAATTGTGACGACAGCCAAATCTTTATTCCCTGTAATACAGGGACATCATTCCCGATTAAGAGAATGTCATCCACATACAGTATAAGAAATACCACTACTGGACCATTAGCCCACTTATAAATACAGTCTTCTCCATTCTTAACGAAGCCATACGTCTTGATCATCCTATCAAAACGTATGTTCCAACTCCGGGATGCCTGCTTAAGTCTATAAATGGACCTCTATAACCTGCACACCTTAGACTCATCTGTGGATGTGAATCCCTCAGGTTGTATCATATACACCTCTTCGTCCAGCTCTCCATTTAGGAAAGTTATTTTCACATCCATCTGCCAAATTTCATAGTCCAGATGGACAGCTATCGCAAGCATAATCCGAATGGATTTGAGCATTGCCACAAGAAAAAGTGTCTCGTCATAGTCTAAACCATAACGTTGACGATATCCCTTGGTAACCAGACGGGCTTTATAGGTCTCCACCTTTCCATCTGTGCCTCTCTTCCTCTTGAAGACCCACTTACACCCTATGGGTTTTACTCGTTCGGGTGGGTCAAACAATGTCCACACATCGTTGACCTTCATGGACTCCATTTCAGATTTCATGGCCTCTAGCCATTTCTCAGAGTCAGATCTCTGCATTGCATCCATGTAGGTGATCGGATCCTCATCGTTTTCATCAAGTTCGACAGGATCACCGTCCCGGACCAAGAAACCATAGTATCTATCCGGTTGACGTGGTACTCTACCAGACCACCTTAAGAGTGCAGGAACAATGGGCTCTGGATTTGATCTAACTAAATCCGGTTCAGGTTCAGCTACTTGTGTCGATTTTTTCACCTGCCGAACTTCCTCAAGTTCGACCTTAGAGGTAACAATCCCTTCACCAAGGAACTTCTTTTCCAAAAAGATTGCTTTAAGGCTGACAAACACCTTTTGCTCATCAGCTAGGTAGAAATAATATCCTTTGGTCTCTTTTGGGTATCCTATGAAATAACACTTGTCAGACCTAGGTCCAAGCTTGTCCGTAATTAAACGTTTAACATAAGCGGACACCCCCAAACCCTAAGGTACGAGAGTACTGGCTTACGTCCTATCCATATCTCATATGACGTTTTGGTTACAGACTTACTCGGAACCTTATTTAGAAGGTAACAAGTCGATTCGAGTGCATATCCCCAGAGGGAGATCGGCAGACCAGCAAACCCCATCATGGATCGAACCATATCCAACAAGATCCGATTCCTCCTTTCAGACACACCATTATGCTGTGGTGTTCCAGGAGGAGTCCATTGAGAGAGAATCCCATTCTCCCCAAGATATGTCAGAAGCTCATTAGAAAGGTATTCACCTCCTCGATCAGATCAAAGAGTTTTAATACACTTCTCAGTTTGTTTTTCTATCTCATTTCAAAATAGTTTGAACATTTCAAATGACTCCAACTTATGCTTCATTAAGTAGACATACCCATACCTCGATAAGTCGTCTGTGAAGGTTATGAAGTAGAAATATCCACCTCTTGCACTTGAGCTCATGGGTCCACATACATCAGAATATATCAGACCCAAGAGTTCACTAGCTCGCTCACCTTTTCCAGTAAAAGGTGACTTGGTCATCTTCTCAAGAAGACAGGACTCACAGGTTGGAAGTGATTCACAATCACCAACTTCAAGAATTTCTTCTTGAGCCAACCTGTTTATCCTGTTCTTATTGATATGACCTAGACTACAGTGCCAAAGGTAGACTTATGATATATTGTCCATTCTAGGACATTTATCAGAGGTTTGAACTACATTAACAGGTTGTGATAGTAAGTAAATTCCATTATTTAGTTGTCCAACAAATATTGTAACACCATTCAAAATGATATTGCAAATGTTTCCTTTTATTAAAAATTTATAACTGTTCATGGCCAAAAGGCCTACAGAAATAATATTTAATAAAAAATTTGGACAATAGTGACATTCACTCAGAATTACATTACAAGAGTTGATTATAAGGTTCATGATTTCTAAAGCTAGAACTGGAACTTTGCTTCCATCTCCAACGTTCAGGAACCTCTCACCTTCATCAAATCTCCTACTGACCTGCAGACCCTGCATCGAATTACAGATATGATAAGGGCTTCTGATATTCAATACCCAGGCAGCAGTATCACAAATGAAAAAGTTGTAAGGTGTTATCATATAATTACTTTGCTTCTTCTTCGGCCTGTTCGGGTCCAGGGAGGCAATGTATAGAGGATAGTTCCTCATCCAGTGCCCCTGCTTCTTGCAAAAGAAGCAGTCAGTCTGGCTCTGGTCGGGCTTGCACTTTTTGGTCTGACCTTGTGCAGACATCCCAGCATACGGCTGCACCTTCTTATTCTTCTTCTTCTTCTTCTTCCCTTTCTTAAAGGATCGACGTCCTGAAGAAGACCCTCCCACAATATTCACCGACTCCTTATGGAGCTGGTGGTCCTTCTCAAAGTTCTGCAGCAACCCCAATAAGCCATGGTAGTTCACTGCAGGCTTTGTCATTCGAAAATGAGTAAGGAAGGGGAGGAAGGACTTGGGCAAAGAATTAAAAATCGCATCCTTACCGAGTTGCTCGTGCAAGGGAAAGCCCAGTTTGCTTAAGCGCTCAATCATTTCGATCATGTACAGTACATAATCAGTGACTGAAGCCCCATCCCTCATCCGAGCATTGAAAATGGCACAACTAGTTTTGTGCCTTTCAACATCATCAGGCATGCCAAAGGAGTCGTTCAACATTTGAAGCATCTCCTGTGACTGGGCGTTCTCGAACCTGTGGCTGAACTCATCATTCATTACCGTCAGTATTATGTACCAAACGGTGGTGCGGTCGTTGAGCCACTTCTGGTAAGTGTCTCGGACCACCCCTCTAGCATTCGGGGCTGGCTCCTCAAGTGTCGGATCCATTACTACATAAAGGATCCGCTTATGCTCAAGGACGATTTTCAATTTTCGATACCAGCTATCGAAATTAGGTCCCATGAGCTTGTCATTATCTAATAATGATCGGAGCGACAGGGTAGTGGCCATAGCTGCATAAAAGAAAATCAGATCTTTATTAGTTCATAAATTATTAATACTAAAGACTTGGACTTTAGTCTAAAGTTTCTCCCAGTATTTTTACAAACTGGTAGCCTCAATCTCCAATTCAAGGAATTACTTTAATTCCTTAGTGGGTACTAGAATCCACATAGACCACACACGAGCCCAACTTTGGTTGGTCAAACCATGTGCATCTATGGGTAGGTTCATAACCAGTTGTTTCTCTAAACAACTTTTAGTAATTTATTTTGCCTCAGAACCTAATCAGTAGGCTTTGGCCTCCACTGAAAAGATCTGGTTAGGTCCAACAATTAACATGACTTGATTTGGTGAATCGGACCAATAAATGATCAGGCCTGACTTTGGCCGGCCAACCTGACCACCATCAGAAAGACTCAACCAAATGATCATATTATGAATGATAATTCCATTAGTCAATAAGCACCAGGCCTTTGGGCCTCCAGTGATTATTAAACTAATGGACTCATTATCACTCACTTAATGGGAGGCAATGACTCAGTTATCACTATAACTTAATCATTTTTAGGGACCTAATAATTTTTGAAGATTTTATTAAAGGATAGAAGAGAAAAAATTATCCAGCCAATTTCAATCCTCTCACTGACTTCAACAAGTCAGATTAAAAAAGATTTAATTAAAGCCGACATTAGGAGCACCTAAATCAGTCACATTGATTTACCTAAAGACATGGGTGAGTCCTAATCACCAAGTGATCTAATCAAAACCTAACTCACCAGGTTGGCCAGGTAAGTGAGATCAGTGGTGAGGATATGCCATTAACTCGTCAGAGATCGAATCAATGCGAGTAGCTCCCACTTAAAAACCATTGGTCAGACTGCCAAACTTACCTTAGACACCAATCGGTTCACTATTTTTAATTTGATCAACTTAGTAAATAGGGTTCCACCGTGTAGCCATGAATTAAATCCATCTTGGTCTAGTTAAAGACATGGACCCATTCAACTACAACTATTGGAGTTGAGTCTAGAGTGTCCTTGACCTAATCTAATTCAACTTTTGATTAGATTTGACCAATTACTCTAATTTAGGCTATTTCTTTAAGCTAACCTTAGGTCTAACCCAATTATGGACCTAATCCATCAAACCCATTGACCCACAAGTTTATACAATTGTCTTAGGTCTTAATTCACAATTCTAGACCAACTAGACAACACTTAATTCTTTTAATTAAGTATTTAGGCTGATGGGTCAGGGTTTGGCATTTCGAAAATAATTTTTAAATTTGAAAGATTTTATTTTCTGTTCACCAAATGTGTTGACTCATTTCACAAATGGATCAGCATATTTCATAAATAGCAATCCTATTGCTAATTACATAACAGAAAATAACTCAATCAAAATAAATCATGAATATTCCTTTAGATCTAATCTAACATATTCATGATAAATTTTACAATTGAACCTTTACAATAAAGTCCTTTCGCTGCTTCGTCTGCATGGGATATAATCGCATCGGCACCCCTACCGCCATAGGAGAACCCCATTAAATGAGAGGAGAGGGCCTTTAAACCTTTCTTTTCTCCTGTGACCGGACGACCATTTCAACCAACCCAATTAGACTACTGGCTACTTGGATCAAGTATATCTAAATATACCAATTTTAAAATTTAAATTTTAAAATTTAAATTTTAAATTTTAAATTTCAAATTTTAAATTTTGAATTTTAAATTTCAAACAAATTTTAAATTTCAAATTTCAAATTTTTGAATTTAAAATTTTGAATTTAAATTTTAAATTTTTAATTTGAAATTTCAAAATTCAAAATTCAAATTTTGAATTTTAAATTTTTGAATTTTGAATTTCAAAATTCAAAATTCAAATTTTGAATTTTAAATTTTTGAATTTTGAATTTCGAACAAATTTCAAAATTTAAATTTTAAATTTTAAAATTTAAATTTTAAATTTAAACTTTTAGATTACTACTTAATCTACGCATGCAAATGTATATCATATTTTAATACCCGCTCTGATACCATTTGAAGTGAATTCAGTGCAGGGGTAAAATGATAATTTTAAAACTTTTTAAAATTATAATTTTATAATAAAAATTATTAATTAATCTAATTAACTAATATGTATTAACCTTACACAAAGATCTAAGTATGATATATATAGTATGCATTTAAATTTGAAATTCAAACTTCTACAGTAAATATTTTACTGTTATGTGTTCAGAACACATTACCTTCGTGCGGGTAGTCGATCGCCGCAATCTGATCACCGTCGAAAGGGTCTGATCATCATAATATAGCCATACAGTGTGTCTAGCCTCTGTGGATCATCCACACGAAGCTTTCGGTCTGATCGGCTCCTCACGAATGCTAGTTCATTGCAGAACCCTTTCGAAGGCCGATGTTGATCGAACTCCTTCAATCTTGATCTGCCAGCTTCTCGGATGCTCTGAATCATCAGTAGATATACTTGAGAGGTTGATGAAGCTCTTCCTAAAATCTTGTGGGCTCACGACACTCGCTCACTTTCTCACTTCCCGAACCCTAGGCAGAAATCCTAGGTCACTCTCAGAAAAGCCTGCGCCCACTCTCTTTCTTTTCTTTCCTCTCAAAATTTTTGAACTTTTCAAAATCATGCAGAAAGCTTCCTCATGCCCACTTTTCTTTTTCAAAAATCTCGTATGCACACCCCACCTTCTTCTCACTTTTAAAACAATGCAAGACGTATCTTAAACGCGTGGGAGGATAAAGATAGGTGGTTGCTCATTTGAATTCAAATCGAATTTGAATTCAAATGCTAACCAACCCATCCTTATCCACTCTTTGCATGAGAAGAGAAGGGCATGGGCTCCCTTGTGCATGGAGAGTTTACATGAGAAACTCTTTCTCGTGTAAAGCAAATGGCACACAAATGGATAAGGCTAGGTGGCGCATGGATTAGTTGCCCATTCAAATTCAAACTTCATTTGAATTTGAATGGCCAACCAACCATCTTTATCCACCCAAATGGTGCACAAACAGAGCGGCGTGGAAGGCTTCTTCATGGGAGAAAAATTATGAGAAGTTGTTTCTCGTGAATTCAAATGGGTGCAGGTGAGTGAGGTGGCGCAGGGAGAGAATTCAAAAGGTGGTTTCAACCTAATTGAACCAACCATATCAAAATAGGTTAGGCACAATTAGATTAAGTTAAACCCAATAAAATTAGGCTTAATTAGGCTCAATAAAATTTTAATCAAATCAGAAATTGACTAAGCCTAACCCCTGATCAAATCAGTTATCAAAATACCTTAGCGATTAGGTCAACACTTAACCTAATCGGGTCAAACCCAACTGAATCCAATTCAATTGGACTTGATCTAAAAATAATTACTCAATCAAATTGAGTTAATTAGTGATCAAATTACTAATTAAACCTCTCATAAATATTGAGTCCAAATCAGATGGGCAATCGGGCTTCAGAGTCCATCGATATCAAACCCTTATCAAAAAGTCCCAAACCAGTGGGACTCTTGACCCCGCTACCCAAAATCTATGGAACTTGTGATTAGAGAATCCTGATTCTCGATCACAGAGTTCCAAACATGTAGGACTCAAAATCCACGAGCATTAGAACTCTTCACTAGCCATCAGATCAGATACGAACCTCTAATGTGTGTGACCCCGTAGGTTCGAACCTAAGTCGGTATCACAGGAACCAATTCCTGTACTAATCAAAGTGACCA
Organism: Elaeis guineensis; assembly: GCF_000442705.2. Lineage (NCBI taxonomy): Eukaryota > Viridiplantae > Streptophyta > Magnoliopsida > Arecales > Arecaceae > Elaeis > Elaeis guineensis. Next base: position 78,328,053 of record NC_026000.2, read on the forward strand.
TCTAGCAATGGTACCCGATATTCGGATAGATCGAATAGTTACAATCGCAATATTCAAAACCTACGTGAATATGGTTACTGTATAATTCATCCCTTTTAACCCTTGTGTTTAGGATGACTTAGGATTAAACTGTCAACCCTGATTAGATCATCCGAATCATGCTCAACTCAATCAGTCCTGTGACTCCTCACTAGGACTACCCTGGCCAAGGTTTTGCTAAATTGAAATACGACTGTACACAGCTCCTAAACTGAAGTGGTCAATCCCATCTTGACACACGCATCGACAAGTCAAGTACTTGACTACACCCAGCAACCTTCCGTCACTGAATTAGAAATTCAGATAGTCTAGTGCCTAAGTGTAGTGAGTTGCTTGCAAGTCACCGTGGCGGTCTTAGGTTGGAGGGATATTTATACCCATATCCCATCAGAGCAAATCTTGACAGTAGAAATAGCTCCGGAGTCGATCACGTTCAGTACAGATGTACCCTTACATCTCACCTGTATGCCATACCAGTGTCTCTACACTCCTTAATTAAGAGGACAACCAACCCATATGGCACACAACGACCTATGCTTGATAAACATTATCGTCCTTGATAACAACGTATCATTTGATCGCAAACAGATTTAAGGACTAAATGATAAATCCTCCTTTGTCGAGTCTAAATAGTCCTAAGGACTTCACCACAACACAGGAGTTCATTAGAAGATGAAACAATTTGTGATAAAAAATATCAAAATAACTTTTATTTATTTATAATTCATATACTAATACAAGAAAGAGCACAATTATCAACAGGCTGACGATTGGCTTTGGGATACTATTCCCAACACTATGTACGTGGATTGGGATAACCCAAGCATCTTTTTAGATCTATCCCTATAGATCTTCATCACTAGGATGTAGGATGCTTCACCCAAGTTCTTCATGAAGAACTACGATGACAGTCAAACTTTTATTCCCTGTAGTGTGGGGATGTCATTCACGATTAAGAGAATGTTATCCACGTACAAAACAAGAAATACCACAACTGGACCATTTGCCCATTTATAGATGTAGGGCTCTTCTCCATTCTTAACAAAGCCATACATTTTAATCCAGATGGACAGCTATTGCAAGCATTATCCGAATGGATTTGAGTATTACCACAGGAGAAAATATCTCGTCATAGTCAATACCATGATGTTGATGATATCTTTTGGCAACCAGACGGGCTTTATAGGTCTCCACCTTTTCGTCTGCATCCATTTCCTTTTGAACACCCATTTACACCCAATGGGTTTAACCTCTTCAGGTGGGTCAACCAATGTCCATACATCGTTGACCTTCATGGACTCCATTTCGAATTTCATAGCTTCAAGCCACTTATCGGAATCAGGTCTCTGTATTACATCCATATAGGTGATTGGATCCTCATCATTCTCATCGAGTTCGATGGGATCTCCATCCAAGACCAAAAAATCGTAGTATCTATCCGGCTGACGTGTTACTCTACCGGATCGTCTTAATGATGTAGGTACATTGGGCTCTGGATCTGATCTAATCAAATCCGACTCAGATTTAGCTATTGGTGTCGGTCCTTCTATCTATTGAATTTCATGAAGTTCAACCTTAGAGGCAACGGTTCCTTCACCAAGGAACTCCTTTTCTAAAAAGATTGCCTTAAGGCTGACGAACACCTTTTGTTCATCAGCATAGTAAAAAAAATATCCTTTGGTCTCTTTGAGGTTCCCTATGAATGTGCATTTGTCAGACCTAGGTCCAAGTTTGTTTGTGACTAATCGTTTGACATAGGTCGGGCACCCCCAGACCCTAAGGTGTGAAAGTACTGACTTATGCCCTGTCCATATCTCATATGGAGTCTTAATTACAGACTTACTTGAAACCCTATTTAACAGATAACAGGCCGATTCGAGTGCATATCCCTAGAAGGATATTGGCAAGCTGGCAAAACCCATCATGGATCGGACCATGTCTAATAGAGTCCGATTTCTCCTTTCAGACACACCATTATGCTGTGGTGTTCCTGAAGGAGTCCATTGGGAGAGAATCCTATTCTCTCCTAGATATGTGAGAAACTCACTAGAAAGATATTCTCCTCCTTGGTCAGATAGAAGAGTTTTAATGCTCTTCTCAGTTTATTTTTCTACTTCACTTCAGAATCATTTGAACATTTCAAATGAATCCGACATATATTTCATCAGATAGACATATCCATATCTGGATAGATCATCCGTGAAAGTTATGAAGTAAAAATATCCATCTCTAGCACTTATGCTCATGGACTCACATACATCAGTATGTAATAGGCCCAAGAGCTCAGTAGTTCTCTCACCTTTTCCAGTAAAAGGTGACTTGGTCATTTTATCAAGAAGACAGGACTCACAGGTTGGAAGTGATTCACAATCACTGACTTCAAGGATTTCCTCTTGAGTCAACCTATTTATTCTGTTCTTGTTTATATGACTTAGCCTATAGTGCCATAAGTAGATATCTGACACATTATCTAATCTAGGATGCTTGCCAGTAGAATAGACTCTTATCGGGCTTGATCTTTCTGGTCTGGCCCTACACTGATGTCCTAGCCTGAACTTGCACCTTCTTCACTTTCTTCTTTTGGTCTTCTTTCCTTTCTTAAAGGGTCGAGAACCAGAAGACAAACCTCCCACTAAGTTCACCGATTTCTTGTAGAGTTAGTGATCCTTCTCAAAGTTTTGAAGCAACCCAGTAACCCGTGGTAGTTTACTTCAGGCTTTGTCATTCTATAATGAGTGAGGAATGGAGATAAGACTTGGGCAACGAGTTTAGTTTTGCATCTTTCTCAAGTTGCTCATGCAAGAAAAAGCCGAGCTTGCTCAATCGTTCCATCAGCTCGATCATGTACAATACATGATCAGTGACAGAGGCACCATCTCGTATTTTGATGTTGAAGATGGCATAACTAGTCTTGTGCCTCTCCACATCATCGGGTGTGCCAAAGGCATCCTTCAACACTTGAAGCATGTCCTTTAGCTGAGCCATCTCGAATTTGTGACTGAACTCATTGCTCATGATAGCCAGCATGATACAGCGCACCGTGGTCCGGTCACTGAGCCACTTCTGGTAAGTGTCTCTGACTGTTCCACATGCATCGACAGCTGGCTCCTTAGGTGCAGGATCTATTATCACATATAGGATCCGTTCATGCTCCAGAACTATCTTCAACTTTAGGTACCAGCTACCGAAGTTGGGTCCCACCAACTTAGCATTATCCAACAATGATCGGAGCGATGGGGAAGTGGCCATATCTGCTTAAAGAAAAATCATAATCTAATTAGTAATTGATTCAATAAACCTAATTTCTCCCACTATTTTATTCAAATTGGTAGCCTCTACCTCCAATTCGAAGAATTATTCTAATTTCTTAGTGGGTACTAGAATCCACTTAGACTGCACACAAGCTCAACTTTGGTTGGCCAACCCATGTACATCTAAGGATAGGTTCATAACCAATTATTTCTTTAAATAATTTCTAGTAATTTTAATTTTGCCCTAGAAACCTAATCAGTAGGCTTTGGCCTCCACTGTAAGGATCCGGTTAGGTCCAACCATTAACATGACCATACTTGGTGCATCTAACCAATGAATAATTAAGTCCAACTTTGGTTGGCTCACCTAACCACCATTAGAGAGACACTTTTAAGTCATCATATGATGAGTGATAATTCCATTAGTCAACAAGCACAAGGCCTTTGATTTGCAATGAATATTGAGTTAATGGACTCATTATCAAACACCTTAATGGGAGGCTATGACTCAGTTATCTCCATAACTTTATCATTTTAAGGACCTAATAATTTTAGAAGATTTAAATAATTTAGAGGATGAGGTCAGATGAACCAGCTTATCATGATCCTCCCACTGGCTTCACCAAGTCAGCTTAAGGGAGACCATTAAAAGGCTGGTCTAGGAGCACCTAAATTAGTCACACTGATTTACCTAGCTGACATGGGTCAGCTCAAATAGTCAAGTGATCTGATCAAAATATAATTTCATCAAGAGGCCAGGTAAGTTCGATCAGTGGGAGGGTCAGCCAAACCTTGCCTTAGACACCATAAAAAATGGCCAGGTAAGCGGGCTCCCAATTAAAAACCACTAGTCTAGTTTATCTTAGACACCAACTGGTTTAATTAGTTTCAATTAGATCAACCTAATAGTTCATGCTAGACCGCTTAGCCAAAAATCAAGTCCATTTGGTTCTCATTAAAGGCATGGACTTGACCAACTACAACTATTGTAATTGATCTAGAGAAATCCTTGACTAATCTAAGACAAAATTGATTAGATTTAGTCAATTCTCTAATTAAGTCCATCTTTAATCTAACCATAAGTCTAACCCAATTAATGGACCATGTTGGTGCAAAAATTCGTTTGCGCCGGAGAAGCTGGAGTCGAGGGAGTCGCGGTCATTGTCGGGACCTGTAAAAGAAGTCTAAACTGGAGGTGGAATTGCTCCGACAAGACCCTCTGATGCTCAAGTCAGTTCTCTGCCTCAACAAGAATGGAGTGCTCGAACGAAAATTTTAGCAAATTTCTAGGTAAAAAATGAGAGCTTATGGTATAACGTATCTGGGGTTCCCCTTTTATAGACGGAGGGGGCAACAAATTGATAGTGACGCCTGTAACTGTCTGGTCGTGGGCCGTCCAGAGTCAGGAGGAATTTATTGAGAAGGGTAGTGGAGCGAGATCGTGGTTATCATCGTGGCTCGCAATATGGAATCAGTTACGGGGAGTGGAGCGGCGTCTGCTGTGTGACTCGTCAGGGAGTGGTGGAATCGCACAGAATCTGTCGTAGGGAGTGGAGCAGAATCATGGCCGTTAATACGGCCTGTCAGGGAGTAATGGAGCCACGCAGGGTCCGCCGCAGGGAGTGGAGCAGTGTTGTCTGTTACTGTGGCCTGTCAGGGGGTCCAGACTTGTCGGCCAAAGTTCGGTTAGAGTCGGTAGCAAGGTCCGGTACCCGTAGGAGTTTGGGCGAGGTCTTCCCGCAGTCGGAATAGAAGATGAAGTCTGACTCTCGTAGAAGTCCGGACGCAGTCTACTTGCAGTTGGGGTCGTAGGCGGAGTCCGGCTCCCGTAGGAGTTCGGGCGGAGTCTTCCTTGCAGTAGAAGTTGTGGACAGAGCCTGGCTCCCGTAGGAGTCCGGGTGGAGTCTTCCTTGCAGCAGAAGTTGTGGATGGAGCTCGGCTCCCGTAGGAGCCCGGGCAGAGTCTTCCTTGCAGTAGAAGTTGTGGATGGAGCCCGGCTCCCATAGGAGTCTGGGCGGAGTCTTCCTTGTAGCAGAAGTTGTGGACGGAGCCCGGCTCCCATAGGAGTCTGGGCGGAGTCTTCCTTGCAGTAGAAATTATGGATGGAGCCTGGCTCCCGTAGGAGCTCGGGCGGAGTCTTCCTTGTAGTAGAAGTTATGGACGGAGCCCGGCTCCCGTAGGAGTCCGGACGGAGTCTTCCTTGTAGCAGAAGTTGTGGACGGAGCCCGACTCCCGTAGGAGTCCGGGCGGAGTCTTCCTTGCAGTAGAAATTATGGACGGAGCCCGGCTCCCGTAGGAGCCCGGGCGGAGTCTTCCTTGTAGTAGAAGTTGTGGACGGAGCCCGGCTCCCGTAGGAGTCCGGGCAGAGTCTTCCTTGCAGCAGAAGTTGTGGACGGAGCCCGGCTCCCGTAGGAGCTCGGGCGGAGTCTTCCTTGTGGATGGAGCCGACTCCTGTAGGAGTCCGGGCGGAGTCTTCCTTATAGCAGAAGTTGTGGACGGAGCCCGGCTCCCGTAGGAGTCTGGGCAGAGTCTTCCTTGCAGCAGAAATTGTGGATGGAGCTCGGCTCCCGTAGGAGCCCGGGCGGAGTCTTCCTTGTAGTAGAAGTTGTAGACGGAGCCCGGCTCCCGTAGGAGTCCGGGCGGAGTCTTCCTTGCAGCAGAAGTTGTGGACAGAGCCCAGCTCCCGTAGGAGCCCGAGCGGAGTCTTCCTTGTAGTAGAAGTTGTGGATGGAGCCCGGCTCCCGTAGGAGTCCGGGCAGAGTCTTCCTTGCAGCAGAAATTATGGACAGAGCCCGGCTCCCGTAGGAGCCCGGGTAGAGTCTTCCTTGTAGTAGGAGTTGTGGACGGAGCCCGGCTCCCGTAGGAGCCCGGGCGGAGTCTTCCTTTTAGTAGGAGTTGTGGATGGAGCCCAGCTCCCGTAGGAGTCCGGGCGGAGTCTTCCTTGTAGTAGAAGTTGTGAACGGAGCCGGCTCCCGTAGGAGTCCGGGCGGAGTCTTCCTTGCAGCAGAAATTGTGGATGGAGCCCGGCTCCCATAGGAGCCCAGGCGGAGTATTCCTTGTAGTAGAAGTTATGGATGGAGCCCGGCTCCCGTAGGAGTCCGGGCGGAGTCTTCCTTGCAGCAGAAGTTGTGGACGGAGCCCGGCTCTCGTAGGAGCCCGAGCGGAGTCTTCCTTGTAGTAGAAGTTGTGGACGGAGCCCGGCTCCCGTAGGAGTCCGGGCGGAGTCTTCCTTGTAGCAGAAATTATGGACGGAGCCCGACTCCCATAGGAGCCCGGGCGGAGTCTTCCTTGTAGTAGGAGTTGTGGACGGAGCCCGGCTCCCGTAGGAGCCCGGGCGGAGTCTTCCTTGTAGTAGGAGTTGTGGACGGAGCCCAGCTCCCGTAGGAGTCCGGGCGGAGTCTTCCTTGTAGCAGAAGTTGTGGACGGAGCCCGGCTCCAGTAGGAGTTCGGGCGGAGTCTTCCTTGCAGCAGAAATTGTATATGGAGCGACGGGAGTTCGCTGACAGTAGTCGAAAGTCGGAAGAGACTTGCGAGGGTCGATCCCGCCAAGAACTTCGACCGAGGGTATTTTATACCCAACACCAGTCCCTCCACTTTCGAGTTTGAATTTGACTGAAGGAAGTACAGAGAGGTTGTCGCAGCCGAAGTTCTCCCCCTGACGTCCACGCGCAACCATCCTCAGATATGTCAGCATTTAATGCGCGCATGCCAGAGCCCTTTTTCCGATTAGGGCAACCCGAAGAGTCTTTTCGGGACTCCCATCGGGACGTGATCCCAAGCGTCGCACCATGGAAGTTTGCAAACAATCAACCCTCGGTAGCGGCGAGTGGGACACGCGGGACATGTGGTGAGCACCGGTTGGTCTAGGGACACTCGCCACCATAATTGCGCTAAGATCCGCTGCCTATTTAAACCCCCCACCCTTCCTTCGGGGGCTTTACTTCGCCTGAAGGACGACACCTTTCTTTCGTCTGGAGTTTAGCTGCTCAGCCACTTCATCGGTGCTCCTGCCAACTCCAAGAGTCCTCCACGCTGGTCTCTACCGTCTCTCTGCCGTCTCCAGCCCCCCGATTCCTCTCTAAGGGGTTCCTCCACCAGGGCCTCCACCCCAGAGGCCATCCTCAAGAGGATGCCACGGGCTTGGAGGAGGGCAAGGAGGAGAACAGCAGTCTGCGAGTTCTCCGGTCATCGAGCGGCTGCCGAAGGTTCCCATCACTTCAAAGGGGGCTCGAGGGAGAATTTCTTCAACAACAGGGGTTTAATAACGGGGACCGTCGGTGAAGGCATTCTGCCTGAGAATTTTGGAGTAGCAAGATGGGGTGACGCCGGTCAAGAGAGCAGAGCTGTCGTCACAAGCTGTGGCGGGATCCTTGATGTCGTCGGGGCCGAGGGACCAGAAGCGGTCGGCGCCGATGGTGGGGCAGTAAAACTTGTTGCGGGGATGGTAGAAGTAGCGCATGCCGACCTTGTCGGAACACTTAGGACGGTGGTTGTCATGGAGCATTCGGTGATGGCGCATATCTCCGGCGCCATTGCTGCCTCCGGGGTAACTCCGGTTCTTCTTGAAACAGGTCTTTGTCACCGCTGCCGTTGCCCTTACTGCCCCCTGAAATCTATCCCATCCTTTTCTCCCTAGGGTTTGGATTTTGGAGGTGGAGCAGAACAAGGCGGGGGTGAGAGCCGATAGGCTTGTCACACGCACTAGAAAATGTGGCTGGGAAGGACAGAAATGGGAAGAGAAGTTTGCAGCTCGAAGTGGCCTCCGGTGTATCCCTTCCAAGCCGTGTGCTCGAGCTCTGTAATAATGTATTCTTTTTCGGCCCTCCGGGTCTTGTAACGTACATCTTGTTAGTCGAAAAATGAGGAGGTGATTTTGTTACCTTGTCGTACTTTGCGTCGAATCGTTGTCTGCCGAACTTTTCCTTTGTCGTTGTTATTGTTGTATTTCCTTCCCCTCCTCTCCCTTTTTTTTTTTTTTTTTTTGACGTCATCCTTAGGTTACTGGTGGTTGCCACGCTGGCTCGCCTTTTAGTTATCCCCTTCCTTCAACCTCAATGGCTCTATAATGCATACGAGAAGGTAATTTTCCACTACCTTTTTTCTCATGCGTTGAATTGTCGCTTGCCGAGCTTCTTTTTGGCCCTTATGTCGTTCGGTGGTACCCGATTGCCATCGCATCGACCCATCTTTTTTGTCCGTGGTCGCAGAGTCGTCAGGTGCCATTCGGGTTTGGTGCCCCCATCAGGGCTCGAGCTTGGAGGTCTGGGCTTCCGTCACCCTGAGAAAGTTGTCTTACCTTGGGTTTGTGTTGAAAGCTTCCTTGAAAGCTGAGGTTTTTGATGAGAGTCCCAGTCCTTGCCGAGACAGAGTTCTCTGCATCTTGGACGCTGTTTGTTTTTCATTTGTCATTGACGTGACCCATCGCCTTCCTTTTTTCTTTTTTGCTTGGAATTTTTCCTCCACTTTTGGGGAGGCTACGGGAGTTCGACTCCTGTAGGCGAAGTCGGGGCGTAGTTCGGCTCCCGTGGGAGTCCGGGTGGAGTCTTCCTGCAATTAAAGTCAGGTGCGAAGTCTGGCTCCCGTAGGAGTCCGAACGGAGCTTTCTAGCAGTTGAAGTTGGTGACGGAGCCCGACTCCCGTAGGAGTCCGGGCGGAGTCTCCCTTGCAGTAGAAGTTATGGACGGAGCCCGGCTCCCGTGGGAGTCCGGGCGGAGTTTTATTGTGAGGGGGTTGCTGGGGAAAGTCCCCCCCTTTTCCTCTTCTGGTCTTTGAACGACCGGACTTTTAATTGATGCCAGGATGAGGTTCTTCTCCCATTCCTGTCGTAACAGGTTTCAGCTCTGGTTAGGATGAGGTCCTCCTCTTGTCTCTAGCGTGGCCGTGGGCGTACATATGGGCGTTGCTGGGCCCTTCCCAACTTCCGGCCTAAAGAAAGTCGGGCCTTCGACTTTGCTTGAGTTAGGGCGAGGTTCTCCTTCTGTCCCTAACAGGGCTGTGGGGGTGCGTATGGGCGTTGTAGGGCCTCTCCCCTCATCCGGTCTAAAGGGAATCGGGCCTTCGACTTTGCACCTTCGACTTTGCTCAAGTTAGGGCGAGGTTCTCCTCCTGTCCCTAACAGGGCTGTGGGGGCGCATATGGGCGTTGTAGGGACTCTCCCCTCATCCGGTCTAAAGGAAACCGGGCCTTCGACTTTGCTCAATTAGGGCGAGGTTCTCCTCCTATCCCTAACAGGGCTGTGGGGGCGCGTATGGGCGTTGTAGGGACTCTCCCCTCATCTGGTCTAAAGGGAACCGGGCCTTCGACTTTGCTCAAGTTAGGGCGAGGTTCTCCTTCTGTCCCTAACAGGGCTGTGGGGGCGCGTATGGACGTTGTAGGGACTCTCCTCTCATCCGGTCTAAAGAGAACCGGGCCTTCAACTTTGCTCAAGTTAGGGCAAGGTTCTCCTCCTGTCCCTAACAGGGCTGTGGGGGTGCGTACGGGCGTTGTAGGGCCTCTCCCCCCATCCGATCTAAAGGGAACCGGGCCTTTGACTTTGCTCAAGTTAGGGCGAGGTTCTCCTCCTGTCCCTAACAGGGTTGTGGGGGTGCGTACGGGCATTGTAAGGCCTCTCCCCCCATCTGATCTAAAGGAAATCGGGCCTTCAACTTTGCTCAAGTTAGGGCGAGGTTCTCCTCCTGTCCCTAACAGGGCTGTGGGGGCGCGTACGGGCGTTGTAGGGCCTCTCCCCCCATCCGATCTAAAGGAAACCGGGCCTTCGACTTTGCTCAAGTTAGGGCGAGGTTCTCCTCCTGTCCCTAACAGGGCTGTGGGGGTGCGTACGTGCGTTGTAGGGCCTCTCCCCCCATTCGGTCTAAAGGGAACCGGGCCTTCGACTTTGTCGAGATGAGGTTTCCCTCTCGCTTCCGAGATAATTTGTTTGGATTGTCCTGTGGATGTAGGATAGTACCAAAGACATGTAGATATACAATTTTCAGTTAAAATGAAGTTATTGGTAGTACATTCGTAAGTTCTCCGAGCTCCATGGTCGCGGGAGGTCGGCTCCTTCGAGCTCCTTAAGATAATAAGTTTTGGGCCGAACTACTTCTTTGATCTCATATGGGCCTTCCCAGTTAGGGGCGAGCTTCCCTCGATCCTGAGGCTGCGAGACGGTGGCTCGTCGAAGCACTAGATCTCCTGCCCTAAAGACTTTGTTCTTGACCCGGGCATTGTAGTATCGAGCGACTTTCTGTCTGTAGTCTGCCATTCGAACCTGAGCTATCTCCCACCTTTCTTCCAGTAGGTCGAGGTTGGCTTTAAGACTTCACGAATTTTGATGTTCGTCGAATGCTACGACTCATGCCGACGGGAGTTTAAGCTCAATTGGGATGACGGCCTCCGTACCGAAGGCCAAAGCAAAGGGGGTTTCCCCTGTGGGCAGCCTCTGGGTAGTTCAATATGCCCACAGCACATGATAAAGTTCGTCCGCCCAAGTTTCCTTCGCCTTTTCGAGCCTTGTCTTAATCCCCTGCAAAAGGGTTCTGTTAGTTACCTCAGCTTCGTCGTTCGCCTGAGGATGGGCTACCGATGTGAAGTTGTGGGAGATATTTAGATCTTCACAGAATTCGACAAATTTCGCTCCCGCGAATTGCCATCCATTATCAGTGATTAGGGTCCTAGGCAAACCGAACCTACACACGATCGACTTCCAGAAAAATCTTGCACTTTTGCCTCTGTGATTTTTGCTAGTGGTTCGGCTTCAACCCATTTGGTGAAATAGTCGATCGCTACAAGGAGGAACTTCCTCTGCCCAGACGTCATAGGAAAGGGGCCAAGGATGTCCATCCCCCACTGCGCAAAAGGCCATGGGGCACTCAAGGGTGTGAGCTCGGTGGCGGGCTGTATCTGGACGTTAGCATATCTCTGGCATCGATCATACTTTCTGACATATTCGATCGAATCATGATGCATTGTCGGCCAGTAATATCCTTGGCGGAGCAACTTGTGGGATAAAGATCTTGCCTCCAAATGGTTTCCGCAGATTCCTTCATGCACTTCCCACAAGGCGTAGTTAGCCTCCGAAGGCCGGAGGCATTTTAAGAGGGGCAAGGAGTATGATCTCTTGTATAATTTGCCCTCATAAAGGATTACCGGGAGGCTTGGTTTCGGAGCTTCCGAGCTTCTTTCACATCCTGTGGGAGAACTCCATCTCTGAGATAGATTATCAGGGGGTCGACCCAGCTGGGCTCGTGGTCAATTTCCATCACGGGCCGCGGCTCTTCTGTACTCGGATGCTTTAGAACTTCAAAGAGAACACCCTTGGGCAATTCGGCCGGAGCTAGCATCACCAGCTTGGAGAGAAGGTCAGCCCTGGTATTTTCCAACCTTGGGATCTGTTTGATGTTGAAGCTGTTAAAGGCGGGGACGAGCTCCTTTACCCTTTCAAGGTATTTGGCCATACCATCCTCCCGCACTTCGTAACTTCCGCTGACTTGTCCCACTACTAGTTGAGAGTCGCTGTGGACCCGGAGATGGTCTATTCCCAGCTCTTTGGGACCCTTAGTCCTGCAATCAGAGCTTCATATTCCACTCCATTGTTTGTTGCGGGGAACTCAAAACGTAGAGCGTACTCCACGATGATTCCCTCCGGACTGACCAAGATTAGGCCTGCACTCGTGCCTGACATGTTGGAAGACCCGTCCACATAGAGGGCCCAAAAGCGATCAGAGGGATCCGCTTCTTCTTTGGGGGAGTTCGGTCGGGACTTCAGGTCGTCAATTTTGCTTTGTTCAGGTTCAGCCTCCTCTTGGGATAGTACACTCCACTATGAAATCTGCCAGTATTTGGGCCTTCACTGCTGGCCTGGGTCGATAGTTGATGTCGAATTCTGTGAGCTCGATCGCCCACTTTGCCATCCTCCCAGAGGTGTCCGCCCGGTGTAAAATCACTTTGATCGGTTGATCAGTGAGCAGCGTCACGGTGTGCCCTTGAAAGTAGGGCCGGAGCCTCCGGGCTGCAATCAACAAGGCGTAAGTCAGTTTTTCTAATTTGGTATACCTGGTCTCGGCGTCCCTCAAAGTGCGGCTGACGTAGTAGATTGGCCGTTGGACTTTCGCTTCTTCTTTGACAAGGATGGCCGTGAGAGCCATGGGAGAGACCGCAGGTATAAAAATAGTTCTTCCCCAGGCTCCGGCTTTGCCAACAGCGGGGGTGAGCCGAGGTAGCTCCTTAGTTCCTCGAACGCCTGTTGGCACTCAGAGGTCCAACAGAAGTTCTTGTGCTACTTGAGAGTTTGAAAGAAGGGTAAGCACCGTTCGACCGACCTTGCGACGAAGCGATTCGGACCGCTATCCTCCCCGTGAGGTGCTGAACCTCTTTTATCGACTTTGGGGCGGCCATCTCCTGGATGGCTGAATTTTCTCTGGGTTGGCCTCAATCCCGTGCCCCGACACCATGAAGCCCAAGAACTTTCTCGAGGTTACCCCGAAAGCATATTTAGTTGGGTTCAGCTTCATTCTATATTTTCGGAGAACGTTGAAGGTCTCCTCGAGGTCGGTGACGTGATCTCTGGAAGATTTGCTTTTTACGAGCATATCGTCCACGTAGACCTCCATGTTACGGCCGATCTGCTCCTTGAAGATTTTGTTCACCAACCGTTGGTAGGTTGCGCCCGTATTTTTGAGGCTGAAAGGCATGATCCTGTAACAGTAAAGACCACGATTAGTGATGAAAGCGGTCTTTTCTTCATCTTTCGATGCCATTCTGATTTGATTATAGCCGGAGAATGCATCCATGAAGGTGAGGAGCTCATTGCCCGAGGTCGCATCCACCAGTTGATCGATTCTGGAAAGGGGGTAGCTGTCCTTTGGATAGGTCCTATTCAGCTTTTTGAAGTCTATGCACATCCTCCACTTGCCGTTTGCTTTTTTGACTAGAACAACGTTGGAAATCCAATCAGGATAATTGACTTCCTTAATGAATCTGGCTTTAAGGAGCTTGTCCACTTTCTCGGCTATCGCCTTCTGCCTCTCTGGTGCATGACCTCGGATTTTTTCTTTCATCGGTCGATGCTTTGGATCGACGGCCAGGCGGTGCTCCATGACTTTCGTGTCAATCCCTAGCATGTCTGCTGGAACCTAAGCGAAAACGTCCGCATTCCTTCATAGAAAATCAACGAGCCACGTCCGCACCTCCTCCTCCAGGTTGGAGCCGATCATCGCTACATGCTTCGCGTTCCCGTCATTCAAAGGGATTGGTACCAGATCTTCAATTGGAGCATCCCTCTCTTCGGTGAGATCATCGCGATCATCCAATCCATCAATGGGATAGGGGTCAGATTGGTCGCTTCTTTGCAAGGATATGCTGTAGCAGTGCCTGGCCAGGGCTTGGTCTCCCCGGACCTCTCCGATCCCCTGGCTGGTGGGGAATTTCAACTTCAAATGGTAGGTTGACACGACGGCTCGGAGAGCATTGAGGCCAGGTCGGTCGAGGATTGCATTGTAGGCTGACAGTGCCTTTACCACCAAGAAATTCACCAGAGCCCTGGATTGCCTTGGATATCGACCTGCGACCACAGTCAAAGTTATCATTCCTTTCGTCGGAACAGCGTCGCCGGTAAACCCTACCAGAGGGGAGCTAATCGGTCTCAAGTGGCCGTCAAGGATGGACATTCTTGAAAAGGCATATAGAACAGGATGTCGGTCGAGCTTCCATTATCGACGAGAATGCGACGGACGTCGTAATTTGCGATATTCATGGAAACTACGACCGCATTGTTATGAGAAAATTGGACTCCCTAGGTGTCTTCTTCAGTGAAGGTTATGGGCTCTTCAGTCTTTTGCCGCTTGGGGGGTACGGCCGGTACGTTGGTTGCTTCCTGTCGGGATCCTCCCGAAACGGTGTTGGCGAAATCCGTAGGAGGCCGATTGTCCGACCACTCCATGCCGGCGACCATTGTCGGAGGATGCAGGGCCCGGGAAACCAGAGGCGGGATCGGGGCCCGAGATATGGCTACGGAGACCGTGGGTAGCTGTGCGGATGCTTCGCGAGAAGACATCGGGTGAGGACCCAGTGGGGGAAAGGAGGAGCGGGTGTCGGAGAAGACGATCAGAGGCAGCCCCGTTGAGCGTTCCTTTAAGAACAAGAGTACTGTGAAGACACACCCCTTCCTCTAGCGCCAATCCTATTGGTGCAAAAATCCGCTTGCGCCGGAGAAGCTGGAGTCGAGGGAGTCGCGGTCACCATCGGGACCTGCAAAAGAAGTCTAAACCAGAGGTGGGGTTGCTCCGGCAAGACCCTCCGACGCTCAAGTCAGTTCTCTGCCTCAACAAGAATGGAGTGCTCGAACGAAAATTTTAGCAGAGTTTCTAGGTAAAAAATGAGAGCTTATGGAATAACGTATCTGGGGTTCTCCTTTTATAGACGGAGGGGGAAACAAATTGATAGTGACGCCTGTAACCGTCTGGTCGTGGGCCGCCCAGAGTCAGGAGAAATTTATTGCGGAGGGTAGTGGAGCGGGATCATGGTTATCGCCGTGGCTCGCCACGTGGAATCAGTTACGGGGAGTGGAGCGGCGTCCACTGTCGTGACTCGTCAGGGAGTGCTGGAATCGCACAGAATCCCCGCAGGGAGTGGAGCAAAATTATGGCCGTTAATACGGCCTGTCAGGGAGTAATGGAGCCACACAGGGTCTGCCGCAGGGAGTGGAGCAGTGTTGTCCGTTACTGTGGCCTGTCAGGGGGTCCAGACTTGTCGGCCGAAGTTCGGTTGGAGTCGGTAGCAAGGTCGGTACCCGTAGGAGTTTGGGCGAGGTCTTCCCGCAGTCGAAATAGAAGACGGAGTCTAACTCTCATAGAAGTCTGGACGCAGTCTACTTGCAGTTGGGGTCGTAGGCAGAGTCCGGCTCTCGTAGGAGTCCGGACGGAGTCTTCCTTGCAGTAGAAGTTATGGACGGAGCCCGGCTCCCATAGGAGTTCGGGCGGAGTCTTCCTTGCAGCAGAAGTTGTGGACGGAGCCCGACTCCTGTAGGAGCCCGGGTGGAGTCTTCCTTGCAGTAGAAGTTGTGGATGGAGCCCGGCTCCCGTAGGAGTCTGGGCGGAGTCTTCCTTGTAGAAGAAGTTGTGGATGGAGCCCGGCTCCCGTAGGAGTCCGGCGGAGTCTTCCTTGCAGTAGAAATTATGGACAGAGCCCAGCTCTCGTAGGAGCCCGGGTGGAGTCTTCCTTGCAGCAGAAATTATGGATGGAGTCCAGCTCTCGTAGGAGCCCGGGCGGAGTCTTCCTTGTAGTAGAAGTTGTGGACGGAGCCCAGCTCCCGTAGGAGTCCGGGCGGAGTCTTCCTTGCAGCAGATATTATGGACGGAGCCCGGCTCCCGTAGGAGCCCGGGCGGAGTCTTCCTTGTAGTAGAAGTTGTGGACGGAGCCCGACTCCCGTAGGAGTCCGGGCGGAGTCTTCCTTGCAGCAGAAGTTGTGGATGGAGCCGGCTCCCGTAGGAGTCCGGGCGGAGTCTTCCTTGCAGCAGAAATTATGGACGGAGCCCGGCTCCCGTACGAGCCCGAGCGGAGTCTTCCTTGTAGTAGAAGTTATGGACGGAGCCCGGCTCCCGTAGGAGTCCGGGCGGAGTCTTCCTTGCAGCAGAAGTTGTGGACGGAGCCCGGCTCTCGTAGGAGCCCGGGCGGAGTCTTCCTTGTAGTAGAAGTTGTGGACGAAACCCGGCTCCCGTAGGAGTCCGGGCGGAGTCTTCCTTGCAGCAGAAATTGTGGACGGAGCCCGGCTCTCGTAGGAGCCCGGGCGGAGTCTTCCTTGTAGTAGGAGTTGTGGACGGAGCCCGGCTCCCGTAGGAGCCCGGGCGGAGTCTTCTTTGTAGTAGGAGTTGTGGACGGAGCCCGGCTCCCGTAGGAGTCTGGGCGGAGTCTTCCTTGTAGTAGAAGTTGTGGACGGAGCCCGGCTCCCGTAGGAGTCCGGGCGGAGTCTTCCTTGCAGCAGAAATTATGGACTGAGTCTGGCTCCCTAGGAGCCCGGGCGGAGTCTTCCTTGTAGTAGAAGTTGTGGATGGAGCCCGGCTCCCGTAGGAGTCCGGGCGGAGTCTTCCTTGCAGCAGAAGTTGTGGATGGAGCCCGGCTCCCGTAGGAGCCCGGACGAAGTCTTCCTTGTAGTAGAAGTTGTGGATGGAGCCCGGCTCCTGTAGGAGTCTGGGCGGAGTCTTCCTTGCAGCAGAAGTTATGGACGGAGCCCGGCTCCCGTAGGAGCCTGAGCGGAGTCTTCCTTGTAGTAGGAGTTGTGGACGGAGCCCAGCTCCCGTAGGAGCCCGAGCGGAGTCTTCCTTGTAGTAGGAGTTGTGGATGGAGCCCGGCTCCCGTAGGAGTCCGGGCGGAGTCTTCCTTGTAGCAGAAGTTGTGGACGGAGCCCGGCTCCCGTAGGAGTCCGGGCGGAGTCTTCCTTGCAGCAGAAATTATGGACGGAGCGACGGGAGTTCACCAATAGTAGTCGAAAGTCGGAAGAGATTTGCGAGGGTCGATCCCGCCAAGAACTTCGACCGAGGGTATTTTATTCCCAACAGACCTAATTCCCACTAACCCATTAACCCAATGTGTTATGGTTTGTGTCTTAGGTTCTTCAATTCACAATCCTAGAACCTAATCAAACAACTTCTTAATTCTTAATTAAGTTTTGGGCTGAGGGTTGAGTTTGACTTTTCAAAAATAATTTTTATATTTGTAAAATAATTTTACAATATAGTTTTACCAACCATATTGCATGTTTGATTCATAATCAAGATGCAAGTAAAATAAACATGAAACCACTTTAGATCTAATCTAAACAGGTTCATATAATTGAAATAATTTTAACTTTAAATAATTTTTTTGCACAAAAATTATTAACAAAAAAATTTTATTTTAGATTTAAATATTTTTTAAATCTAATAAATTATAAATTTAATATAGATCATATCTAACAAATTTATGATTAAAGATATATCTACACAAACTAGGACAACCTTTGCACTGTAAGGGATTAACCTTGTAGCAGGACAACCTTGCAGTTCGTGATTGATCTAAAATTTTAATTTTAGATTTAATAATTAGATTATAAATTAGATCTAATCTAAGAGATAATCTAAGTATGTATAAATAATCATGTAATAAACAACCTTGGCTCTGATACCAATTGAAGGAACCAGATCTAGAGTTTCAGGGTTAGATCTTGAAACTTTTTCAAGATCAGACAGCGGAAGACTAAAATAAATCAAAATTTATTTTCTAAAATTAGAGAATTTCTAGATCTAAGATTCTATTACATGATTATTACATAGCATTAAATCAAAAATTAAAATATATAGAAGATGAACTACATGTTGATCATATTAACATGTTTCTATACTATATCTAATTTATGTATTAAATAATAGATCAGATCTATTACCTTGCAAGTTAGATATTCTAACTTTGCTGATCCGAGCTTGAGGATGATGTTGCAAGCTACACACATGTCTGATCTCTAGGAGTCATCCACACGAGCCCACGAATCTCGATCAGAAGTCCTGCTTCAAAAAATCAGCACAGTATGCTAGTACTGCGCTGATCCTACTTCGATAGTTGATTAGGTGCCTCCTTCTTCTTGATTTGGATCTTTCAAAGATGAGAAGTAGGAGGAGAGTTTTAGATCTGAGACGCTCTCAGAAAACTCAAGATGGATGAAGGAAATAGATGAAACTAACAACCTTAGAAAAAGACCCTCTTCTTCTTCTCTTTTCTCTCTCCTAGACACCCTATCTTTTATCTATTATATCTCCACGACCCAAAAGTCTTTCTCTCTGATTTTTGGATGTCCCAAAGGTCTCTCAAATCTCTACGTTTATCAAAAATTTTATAAAGAAACTCATTTTATAGAGAGAGATATGATAGAGTCCTTGTCTAGATCAAATACCTAGTCAAGGCTTATCCAAACATGGCAAGATAAGAGGTGCCCAACTCTTGAGTGCCTCCTCCTTATTTTCATGTATGGACCATCAGAAAGGGTGTACAATGTGTGCCCTAAAAGCCACAAAAATTTCAAAAAAAATCTGAATAAATTTGATGCAAAAAGAAAAAAGTTTTGGATTTCTAAAACTCTATCTCATAGAATTTGAAATCCAAACTTATTCCTACTTTGATTTGATCCACAATCACTTTCTATGTATGAAAGAAGAGAGAAAACCTTTTGGATGTGGGAAAGACCTAGGAGAGGGATTTTGTCACACAAAATAAGAAGGAATTGGCATGGAATAGGAGAGAGGGCGTGGGGGGGCTTATGTGGCGCAAGGTGGAATCGTAGTCTTACTAGGATTCTATCTTATGACTTGTTTTAATTTGATTTCTCAAACCAAAATTAGATCAACCCAATTAAAATAAATGTTAGCCCAATTAAAAATCTAATTTAATCAAATTAAATTAGATTTAAATCTGATTTAATTTTCTAATCAAATTAGAAATTAGGTTGACCCAAGTCTTAATTGAACTAGGACTAGTTTTTTCTTGCACTTGGCTTATCCAATAAACTAATTGGACTTGATCCAATCAAGCCCAAACCAAATATAATTAAATTATTTTCAATTAGACTTAATCTTAGCTCATTGTCTTAATCAAATTAAGTCAATTAGCAATCAAATTGCTAATCGATCCTCCTGCAACACTTGCACTAGGTTAAATGTCAATCGAATTGATCATTTAACTCTAGAATAATTCTTAATCGTTGATCAACCATCCGATCGGATTATAAACTCTAATGTGTGTGACTCATAGGTCTAAACCTAAGTCAGTAGCATAGAAATAAATTTTTATACCAATCGAAGTGACCATCTAGCAATAGTACCCGACGATCGGATAGGTTGAATGTGTAGAACAACATCCTTAAAACCCATGCGGATATAGTTTCTATATAATTTATCTCCTTGATCAAAATGATCATAGGATACCTCAAAGTTCAACTGTCAACTCTGATCAGGTTGTCCACATTGTATTTCAAAATATCAAATCCATCTGATGGATTATCCTGGTCAAGATTTTGCTAAATTGAAATACAGTGACTCATTCTTCTCCAACTCTTGGAGTGGTCAATCCTATCTCGATCACACTCTGACTTTGCAAGTATTTGACTATGCCCAGAAGCCTTCCATCATTGAATTAAAAATTCAGTTAGTCCAGTACCAAAGTACAGTGAGTTGCTTGCAAGTCACTGAGGTGATCTCAGATCTAAGGGACACTTATACCTATATCCCATCAGAGACATTCTCGATAGCAGAATGCTCTGGAGTTGGTCACGTTCAATGATGATGTACCCTTACATCTTACTTGTATGCCATATCAGTGTCTCCACACTCTTTGATTAAGAGGACAACCAACCTATATGGCTTACAGCGACCTATGCTCGATAGAAGCTATCGTCCTTATTAACAGCCTATCATTTGGTCGTGAACAGTTTTAAAGACTAATCGATAAATCCTCTCTTTATCGAATCTAAATAGACCTAAGGACTTCATCATAACAATGGAGTTTGTTAGAAGATGAAAACTTATGATGAAAATATCAAAAATATATTTTATTTATTAATAAATCAATTATAATACTTGGTTGCTCAACCATCAACAGCTTGATGATTGACTTTTGAAACATATTTTCCAACATAGTTCTTAAACAAGTTCATGACCAAATGATACATCATTATAAGATGATGACGTTAATCAAGTGAACGTCGTTGGGTGCCATATGAGTTGGTTGTCCTCTTAACCAAAGAGTGTGGTGACAATAGTATGGCATACAGGTGAGATGTAAGGGTACATCATCACTGAACAAGTGACTCACCTGCTGAGCGTTCTGCTGTCAAGAGCTACTCGCGAAACACATGGGTATAAATATCCTTCAGACCTAAGATCATCATAGTGACTTATAAGTAACTCACTATGCTTTGGTGCCGAACTACCAGGATTTTTAATGCAGTGACGGAAGGCTACTAGGTACAGTCAAGTACTTGTGAAGTCTGTGTGTGGATTAAGATGTGATTGACCCCTTTGAATTATTAGAATTGATGTATCACTATATTTTAGTTTAGTAAAGTCTTGGCCAGGGTAATCCATGAGATGGATTTGAAAGATTGAACTACAATATGGATGAAGCAATCTCGGTTGACAGTTAACCTGAGACCATCCTAGAGCATCCAGGATCAAAAGGATAAATTATGTGGTAACCATGAGTATGGATTCTAGAATATTTTTTTTGTGATAATTTGATCTATCTGGATATTGAAAACCATTGCTAGATGGTATCTCGATTAGTGCAAGAATTGGTTCCTATACTATCAGCTTAGTGTTTGAACCTTTGGAGTCACGCATATAAATCAGATAAAGTAGGAAAGAATTGACCTATGTTTATATGTCCAATCTGGAAGTACTTGACTTGATTGAACATATAAGCTAACTTGATTGAGAATTGAGTTATGGGTCAAACGGGATTGAAGAGTTGACTATGTCTAGCTAGTACTACACATGAGGTTCAGGTTTAATCTCGGAGATGAATAATTTCTATCTATGATCCATGGAACATATGAAAGATTGGATTTAAGTACTAATTAATTTTAGATTAGATCTAAATTAATTAGATTTAAGTAGGTCCAAAATCTAAGTTAGACTTGGTACAAAAGTGCTAAAGAGTTTAGGATTGACAGTCTTTCAAAATTATTTCGAACCGGCTTTGAATCAGAATCGAATCAGACCTATTTTGGATGAGATATGAGTATTCCTACTTGCACTGGGAATATCCACTCATGAAGTATGACCAAAAATTAGTTTGGTACTTATTTGGAGCATCCCAAGTGGGTGTGGGAGTGGGTGCAAAGTGGATGTCATAAGTGATGGTAATTATATCTCATATAGGAGTCCTTCTTTCATGAGTATTGGACCAATTTCAATCAGATTTGAATAAAGAGTCCTCCTTTCATTGGATCATAAGAATCATATATAAATAGAGAAGGTCTCTACCTATAGATAAGAGAAAAAAAAAGAAGAGAATAGAATAGCAAACAAATCAAATTGAGAGAAGAGAAAAAGAGAGAGAGAGAGGCGTGTGAAGAGAGAGGTCCTTCATCTTCTACATCTCTCCCTTTATTGCTGCCTCCTCTCCTTGGGTGTGGATCCTTCTTGGGCATCCCACCTACTATTATGAGGTGTCACACCATCACATCTCATTTCTCGATTGATTGAGTTGCGAAGTCAATTGGATTGGAGTTCATCCTACTTTTCTACGGTATCTGATGTGCATGCGAAGTCGAGGGTCTGTATATTCAGACCTCCACGAAGATTTATATCAGATAATTTAAGATTTGATCTCTGGTTCTACAATGATTCAGGTAAAAATTTGATCCTTAAACAAGTAGAATATTAAAGAAAATTCTTAGATGCAACTTAGGCATTCTGGAGGAAAACTGTTCCCTTCCCTTCATCTTCTAAATCCTCTGTAAGAATACCTAAGTATCTTTCAGGAGGATAGGAGACCCTACTTGATCTATGAGGTGGAGAAGGTATCACATCTATTGGCTCATTATTGGGTCAAGTTCTTGGACTCTATGCTTTTCAGAGACTTTCTCTTCGAGGTTAATCTTTCTCTCACTACCTCCATCTTGGATAAACTCTTTTTCCAAGAATATGGCATGATGGCTCAAAATCACATTGTGATCTTTGGAAAAATAAAAGTAGTATCCTATGGTTTCTTTAAGATACCCTATAAAGCAAGTCCTAAAGACCTAGCCTCTAACTTGTCCGCTTGCTGTCGCTTGACATGGGCCGGACATCCCTAAATCATGAGGTACCCAAGAGTTGGCTTCTTACGGTTGGAATTCGGGGTTTGATGCATGCATATGTATTTCAAAACTTTATTTTCTAAACACCACAGTGGAGAATAAGATTAAAATACTTTTAATCTGAATTATGCATGCATGAAAATATAAAATCACATGAATCTATCTCATATGCTGAAATTGATATATGCTGAAATTCAGATTGTGATCAGATCACATACTTATTTTGCAATCTTTTTCTTCAAATCTAGATCTAGAAGAGAAGAGGCTCTCTCTTAGCTGCATAAGTATCTGACCTCCATGAGTATCCATGAGGGATCAGCTTGGAATAGTCCTCTTTAATCTAAATTTTTTTCTCCAAAATTTCAGCTTACTGAATTTGAATGAATCCTAGATCGTGATCAATACTTGATCTCTTTCTTTGATCTTCTTCTTCTCCTCTTCTCTAGAGTTTTTTTTTACTATATGCTACTACCAGATGCTAGAAACTAGCAAGGAAGAGGCACCCAATAGCCTTGGATGTGGAACACCTTGGGACGTGCATCCCAAGAGAAGGGGCATGTAGAACGCCCAAGAGAGAAGAGAAAAGGGGAGGAAAAGAGGATGTGGAGACCATCTATAGGCATGGGGCTGCTAGTTTGGATGCTTTTAGGGATCTTAAGGGAGGTCCCTTTAAATAGGCACAAGGATTGAATCTTATTCAATCACATAATACAAGTCCTACTTGCATTGGATTTTCTATTAACTTAAGTTACCCAACTTACTTTAGGAGACCCATTAGGCATCAACAATTGGAGCCCTTACACCCATAATTAGACATCCTAAAACACACTCAAGAGACACCCTATAAGAGAATTAAAAGCCCTCTAATCAATGGACACGCCCAACTTGATCAAATCAAGGTGGCACCCAAGAATAACTATCAAAAAAATTAATTAGAGACTTGCACCCTTAATTTATATGATCTATAATCTTACATATCCAACAATTGGAGTCTCATGAATCTTATTCATATAGGTTATTAGCAAGTAATTAAGTTAGAATCATCTTATCAAATAAGTAATCTCAATAGAAAGAGAAATTGGATCCAACCATGTGCTAGCAAGGTTATCATGAATCCAATGGGTTTCTCTAAATCCAATTGATACTTTATAAGCTCAATTACTTATTCTAGGCCTAATCCCTTTGTTGTGTGACCCCATAGATTCAATTTTATCTAGTAGTAATGTTGGAAAATGTGTCCCAAAAAGTCAATCGTCAAGCTGTTGACGGTTGAGCAACCAAGTATTGTAATTGATTTGTTAATAAATAAAATATATTTGGCATCTTCATCATAAGCTTTCATCTTCTAATGAACTCCATTGTTATGATGAAGTCCTTAGGACTATTTAAGTTTGATAAAGAGAGGATTTATCAATTAGTCCTTAAAACTGTTCACGACCAAATGATAAGTTGTTAATAAGGACGACAGCTTCTATCGAGCATAGGTCGTTGTAGGCCATATGGGTTGGTTGTCCTCTTAACCAAGGAGTGTGGAGACACTGGTATGGCATACAGGTGAGATGTAAGGGTACATCATCATTGAACGTGACCAACTCCAGAGTATTCTACTGTCGAGAATGTCTCTGATGGGATATAGGTATAAGTGTCCCTTAGACTTGAGATCGCCTCAGTGACTTGCAAGCAACTCACTGTGCTTTGGTACTGGACTAACTGAATTTCTAATTCAGAGATGGAAGGCTTCTGCGCATAGTCAAGTACTTGCAAAGTCAGAGTGTGATCGAGATGGGATTGACCACTCCAAGAGTTGGAGAAGAATGAGTCACTGTATTTCAATTTAGCAAAACCTTGGCCAGGGTAATCCATCAGATGGATTTGATATTTTGAAATACAATGTGGACAACCTGATCAGAGTTGACAGTTGAACTCTGAGGTATCCTATGATCATTTTGGTCAAGGAGATGAATTATATGAAAACTATATCCGCATGGGTTCTAAGGATGTTGTTCTACACATTCGACCTATCCGGTCGTCGGGTACCATTGCTAGATGGTCACTTCGATTGGTATAGGAATTTGTTTCTATGCTACGGCTTAGGTTCGGACCTATGAGGTCACACACATTAGAGTTCATGATCCGATCGGATGGTTGATCAATGATTAAGAATCATTCTAGGGTTAAATGATCAATACGATTGACATTTAACCTAGTGCAAGTATTGCAGGAGGATCGATTAGCAATTCGATTGCTAATTGGCTTAATTTGATTAAGCCAATGGGTTGAGATTAAGTCTAATTAAATATAATTTAATTAGATTTATTTTGGGCTTGATTGGATCAAGTCCAATTGGTTTATTGGTAAGCCAAGTGCAAGGAAAAACTAGTCGTAGTTCAACTAGGACTTGGGTCAATCTAATTTCTAATTTGATTAGAAAATTAAATAAGATTTAAATATAGTTTAATCTGATTAAATTAGGTTCTTAATTGGATTAAGATCTATTTTAATTAGATTGATCTAATTTTAGTTTGATTTGGTTTGGAAAACTAAATTAAAACAAGTCATAAGATAGAATCCTAGTAAGACTAGGATTCCACCTTACGCCACATAAGCCTTCCCCACACCCTCTCTCTTATTCAATGCAAATCTCCACTTATTTTGTGCGATAAAAGCCCTCTCCTAGGTCTCTCCCACATTCACAAAAGGTCTCCTCTCTTCTTTCTTACATGGAAGGTGGTTTGGATCAAATCAAAAAGGAATAAGTTTGGATTTCGAATTCTATGAGATAGAGTTTTAGAAATCCAAAACTCTTTCAATTTTGCACCGAATTTATCCAAATTTTTTTTGGAATTTTTATAGATTTTAGAGTTTACATTGTGCACCCTTTTCTGATAATCCATACATGAAAATAGAAGGAGGTGCTCAAGAGTTGGGCGTCCCTTAACTTGCCATGTTTGGATAAGTCCTGACTAGGTGTTTGACCTAGACAAGGACTCTATCATATCTCTCTATATAAGATGAGTTTCTTTATAAATTTTAGGAGAAGTTAGAGATTTGAGAGACCTTTGTGCCATCCAAAAATTAGAGAGAAATACCTTTGGGTCGTGGACATATAAAAGATGCAAGTTTGGGTGTCTAGAGAGAAAAATGTGAAGAAGAAGAGGGTCTTCTTCTAGGGTTTTTGTTTTCATATCTTTCCTCCCTCCATCTTGAGTTTCCTGAGAGTGTCTCAGATCTGAAACTCCTCCTTCTACTTTTCATCTTTGGAAGAGTCCAAATCAAGAAGAAGGAGGCACCTGATCAACCATCAAAGAAGGATCAGCGCAGTACTAGCATACTGTGCTGATTTCCTAAAGCAGGACTTCTGATCGAGATTCGTGGGCTCGTGTGGATGACTCCTAGAGGTCGGACATGTGTGCAGCTTGCAACATCATCCTCAAGCCCAGATCAGCAAGGTTAGAACGTCTAACTTGCAAGGTAATAGATCTGATCTATTGTTTAATACATACATTAGATGTAGTATAGAAACATGTTGATATGATCAACATGTAGTTCATGCTATATTTATATATTTTAATTTTTGATTTAATACTATATAATAATCATGTAATAGATCTTAGATCTAGAGATTTTTTAATTTTAAAAAATAAATTTTGATTTATTTTAGTCTTTCATTGTATGATCTTAAAAAAGTTTCAAGATCTAACTCTGAAACCCTAGATAAGGTTCCTACAATTGGTACCAGAGCCTAGGTTCTTTATTACATGATTATTTATATATGCTTAGATTATTTTTTAGATTAGATCTAATTTATAATCTGATTATTAAATCTGAAATTAAAATTTTAGATCAATCACGAACTGCAAGGTTGTCCTGCTGTAAGGTTTACCCCTTACAGTGCAAAGGTTGTCCTTGTTTGTGTAGATCTATTTTTAATCATAAATTTATTAGATATGATCTAGATTAAATTTATGATTTATTAGATTTAAAAGATATTTAAATCTGAAATAAAATCTCTTTGTTAATAATTTTTGTGCAAAGAAATTATTTAAAGTTGAAATTGTTTCAATTACATGAACCTGTTTAGATTAGATCTAAAGTAGTTTCATGTTTATTTCAGTTGTATCTTGATTATGAATCAAACATGCAATATGGTTGGTACAATCATATTGTAAAATTATTTTACAGATATGAAAATTATTTTTTAAAAAGCGAACCCAACCCTCAGCCCAAAACTTAATTAAGAATTAAGAAGTTGTTTGATTAGGTTCTAGGATTGTGAATTGAAGAACCTAAGACACAAATCATAACACATTGGGTTAATGGGTTAGTGAAAATTAGGTCCATTAATTGGGTTAGGCCTATGGTTAGATTAAAGATGGACTTAATTAGAGAATTGACTAAATCTAATCAATTGTTGTCTTATATTAGGTCAAGGATTCTCTAGATCAATTATAATAGTTGTAGTTGGTCAAGTCCATGTTTTTAACGAGAACCAAATGGACTTGATTCTTGGCTAAGCGGTCTAGCACGAACTGTTAGGTTGACCTAATCGAAACTAATTAAACCAGTTGGTGTCTAAGGTAAATCAGACCGGTGGTTTTTAATTGGGAGCCTGCTTACCTGGCCATTTCTGATGGTGTCTAAGGCAAGCTTTGGCAGACCCTCCCACTGATCGAACTTACCTGGCCTCTTGGTGAAATTATGTTTTGATCGGATCACTTGACTATTCGAGCTGACCCATGTCAGCTAGGTAAATCAGTATGACTGATTTAGGTGCTCCTAGACCAGCCCTGGTCTCCCTTAAGCTGACTTGGTGAAGCCAGTGGGAGGATCATGATAAGCTGGTTCATCTGACCTCATCCTCTAAATTATTTAAATCTTCTAAAATTATTAGGTCCTTAAAATGACAAAGTTATGGAGATAACTGAGTCATAGCCTCCCATTAAGGTGTTTGATAATGAGTCCATTAACTCAATAATCATTGCAGACCCAAAGGCCTGGTGCTTGTTGACTAATGGAATTATCACTCATCATATGACGACTTGGAAGTATCTCTCTAATGGTGGTTAGGTGAGCCAACCAAAGTTGGACTTAATCATTCGTTGGTTAGATACACCAAGTATGATCATGTTAATGGTTGGACCTAACGGATCCTTATAGTGGAGGTCAAAGCCTACTGATTAGGTTTCTGGGGCAAAATTAAAATTGCTAGAAATTGTTTAGAGAAACAATTGGTTATGAACCTACCCTTAGATGTACATGGGTTGGCCAACCAAAGTTGGGCTTGTGTGCAGTCTAAGTGGATTCTAGTACCCACTAAAGAATTAGGATAATTCTTCGAATTGGAGGTAGAGGCTACCAATTCGAATAAAATAGTGGGAGAAACCTTTTGATTAAAGTCCAAATCTTTAGGTTTAATGAATCAATTACTAATTAGGTTATGGTTCTCCTTTGTGCAAATATGGCCACTTCCCTATCTCTCCGATCATTGTTGGACAATGATAAGTTGGTGGGACCCAATTTCGGTAGCTGGTACCGAAAGTTGAAGATAGTCCTGGAGCATGAACGGATCCTATATGTGATAATGGATCCTGCACCTGAGGAGCTAGCTATCAATGCACGTGGAACAGTCAGAGACACTTACCAGAAGTGGCTCAGTGACCGGACCACGGTGCGCTGTATCATGCTGGCTACCATGAGCGACGAGTTCAGTCACAGATTCGAGATGGCTCAGCCAAAGGACATGCTTCAAGTGTTGGAGGATGCCTTTGGCACACTCGATGACGTGGAGAGGCACAAGACTAGTTGTGCCATCTTCAACGCCAAAATGCAGGATGGTGCCTCTATCACTGATCATGTATTGTACATGATCGAGCTGATGGAACGATTGAGCAAGCTCGGCTTTCTCTTGCATGAGCAGCTTGGGAAAGATGCAATACTGAATTCACTGCCCAAGTCTTATCTCCCATTCCTCACTCATTATAGAATGACAAAGCCTGAAGAGAACTACCACGGGTTACTGGGGTTGCTTCAGAACTTTGAGAAGGATCACCAACTTCACAAGGAGTCAGTGAACTTAGTGGGAGGTTCGTCTTCTGATTCTCGACCTTTTAAGAAAGGGAAGAAGAACAAGAAGAAGAAAGTGAAGAAGGTGCAAGTTCAAGCTGGGACATCAGTGCATAGCCGACCAAAAAGATCAAGCCTGATAAGAGTCTATTCTACTGGTAAGCACCCTAGATTAGATAGTGTGTCAGATATCTACTTATGGCACTGTAGGCTAGGTCATATAAACAAGAACAGAATAAACAGGTTGACTCAAGAGGGAATCCTCGAAATTAGTGATTGTGAATCACTTCCAACCTGTGAGTCCTGTCTTCTTGGTAAAATGATCAAGTCACCTTTTATTGGAAAAGGTGAGAGAGCTACTGAGCTCTTGAGCCTAGTACATACTGATGTATGCGGGCCCATGAGCACCAGTGCTAGAGGTGGATATTTCTACTTCATAACTTTCACGGATGACCTATCCCGATATGGATATGTCTATTTGAAGAAACATAAGTCGGATTCATTTAAAATGTTCAAACGATTCCAAAGTGAAGTAGAAAAATAAACTGGGAAGAGTATTAAAACTCTTCGATCTGATCGAGGAGGAGAATACCTTTCTAGTGAGTTTCTCACATATCTAAGAGAGAATGGGATTCTCTCCCAATGGACTCCTCTAGGAATATCATAGCATAATGGTGTGTCTGAAAGGAGGAATCGGACTCTATTAGACATGGTCCGATCCATGATGGGTTTTACTAGCTTGTCGATATCCTTCTGGGGATATACACTCAAATCGGCCTGTTATCTGTTAAATAGGGTTCCAAGTAAGTCTGTAATTAAGACTTCATATGAGATATGGACAGGACGTAAGCCAGCACTTTCACACCTTAGGGTCTGGGGGTGCCCGGCCTATGTCAAACGATTAGTCACAGACAAACTTAGACCTAGGTCTGACAAATGCTCATTCATAGGGTACCCCAAAGAGACAAAAGGATATTTTTTCTACCATGCTGATGAACAAAAGGTGTTCGTCAGCCTTAAGGCAATCTTTTTAAAAAAAAAGTTCCTTAATGAAGGAACTGTTGCCTCTAAGGTTGAACTTGATGAAGTTCAACAGGTAGAAGGATCGACACCAATAGCTGAACCTGAGTCGGATATGATTAGATCATATCCGGAGCCCAATGTAACTGCACCATTAAGGCGATCCGATAGAGTACCACATCAGTCGGATAGATACTATAGTTTCTTGGTTCGGGATGGTGATCCCATCGAATTGATTAGAATAATGAGGATCCGATCACCTATATGGATGCAATGCAGAGATCTGATTCTGAGAAATGGCTTGAAGCCATGAAATTCAAAATGGAGTCCATGAAGGTCAATGATGTATAGACATTGGTTGATCCACCTGAAGGGGTTAAACCTATTGGGTGTAAATGGGTCTTCAAAAGGAAGATGGGTGCAGACGGAAAGGTGGAGACCTATAAAGCCCGTCTGGTTGCCAAGGGGTATCATCAACGTTATGGTATTGACTATGATGAGACGTTTTCTCCTGTGGCAATGCTCAAATCATTCGGATAATGCTTGCAATAGCTGCCCATCTAGATTATGAGATCTGGCAGATGGATATAAAGATAGCTTTCCTGAATGGAGAGCTGACCGAAGAGGTGTATATGATACAACCTGAGAGGTTTACATCTACAGATGAGTCCAAGGTGTGCAAGCTTCAGAGATCCATTTATGGACTGAAGCAAGCTTCTCGGAGTTGGAACATGCGTTTTGATAAGGTGATCAAAATGTATGGCTTCATTAAGAATGGAGAAGAGCCCTGCATCTATAAATGGGCAAATGGTCCAGTTGTGGTATTTCTTGTCTTGTACGTGGATGATATTCTCCTAATCGGGAATGACATCCCCAGACTACAGGGAATAAAAGTTTGTTTGTCATCATAGTTCTCTATGAAGGACTTGGGTGAAGCATCCTACATCCTAAGGATGAAGATCTATAGGGATAGATCTAAAAGGATGCTTGGGTTATCCCAGTCCATGTACATAGACAATGTGCTGAAGAGGTTCAGCATGAAGAATTCCAAGAAGGGCTATCTACCGATAGGCCATGGAATTTCTCTCTCTAAGAAAGATTGTCCGACAACTCCTGAAGAGAGAGAGCGTATAAGTAGAGTCCCATATGCTTCAGCCGTGGGATCTATCATATACGCCATGACATGTACAAGACCAGATGTGGCATACTCACTAGGAGTAGCGAGTAGATACCAATCTGATCCTGGAGAAAATCACTGGAAAGTGGTTAAAGCCATCCTTAAGTATTTGAGAAATACTAAGGACCAAAGGTTGGTTTATGGCGAGTCAGATCTGAAACTTGTGGGGTTCACAGACTCTAGCTTTCAATCTGACCATGATGACAGCAGGAGCATGTCGGGTTATATTTTTACTCTGAATGGTGGAGCCATATGCTGGAAGAGTTCCAAGCAACATACTGTGGCAGACTCTGTTTGTGAAGCGGAGTACATCGCAGCATCGGATGCCGTGAAGGAAGCTGTGTGGCTGAGGAAATTCATCAACGAGCTCGGAGTAGCACCCTCCTTCGATAGTCCAGTCCTGCTCTACTGCGACAACACTGGTGCCATAGCTCAGGTGAAGGAATCCAAAGCACATCAGCGGACGAAGCACATCTTGCGCGCTTCCACATGGTCCGAGAGATCGTGGATCGAGGTGACATCGACCTTCAGAAGATCGACGGAAAGGAGAACCTAGCCAACCCCTTCACTAAAGCCCTGGCGATAAAGGAGTTCGACAACCACAAGTCGAAGATGGGTATTAGATACTGTACCGAGTGGCTTTAGGACAAGTGGGAGTTGTTGGAAAATGTGTCCCAAAAAGTCAATCGTCAAGCTGTTGACGGTTGAGCATCCAAGTATTGTAATTGATTTGTTAATAAATAAAATATATTTGACATCTTCATCATAAGCTTTCATCTTCTAATGAACTCCGTTGTTATGATGAAGTCCTTAGGACTATTTAAGTTCGATAAAGAGAGGATTTATCGATTAGTCCTTAAAACTGTTCACGATCAAATGATAAGTTGTTAATAAGGATGACAGCTTCTATCGAGCATAGGTCGTTGTAGGCCATATGGGTTGGTTGTCCTCTTAACCAAGGAGTGTGGAGACACTGGTATGGCATACAGGTGAGATGTAAGGGTACATCATCATTGAACGTGACCAACTCCAGAGTATTCTGCTGTCGAGAATGTCTCTGATGGGATATAGGTATAAGTGTCCCTTAGACTTGAGATCGCCTCAGTGACTTGCAAGCAACTCACTGTGCTTTGGTACTGGACTAACTGAATTTCTAATTCAGAGACGGAAGGCTTCTGGGCACAGTCAAATACTTGCGAAGTCAGAGTGTGATCGAGATGGGATTGACCACTTCAAGAGTTGGAGAAGAATGAGTCACTGTATTTCAATTTAGCAAAACCTTGGCCAGGGTAATCCATCAGATGGATTTGATATTTTGAAATACAATGTGGACAACCTGATCAGAGTTGACAGTTGAACTCTGGGGTGTCCTATGATCATTTTGGTCAAGGAGATGAATTATATGAAAACTATATCCGCATGGGTTCTAAGGATGTTGTTCTACACATTCGACCTATCCGGTCGTCGGGTACCATTGCTAGATGGTCACTTCGATTGGTATAAGAATTTATTTCTATGCTACCGGCTTAGGTTCGGACCTATGAGGTCACACACATTAGAGTTCATGATCCGATCAGATGGTTGATCAATGATTAAGAATCGTTCTAGGGTTAAATGATCAATACGATTGACATTTAACCTAGTGCAAGTATTGCAGGAGGATCGATTAGCAATTCGATTGCTAATTGGCTTAATTTGATTAAGCCAATGGGCTGAGATTAAGTCTAATTAAATATGATTTAATTAGATTTATTTTGGATTTGATTGGATCAAGTCCAATTGGTTTATTGGTAAGCCAAGTGCAAGGAAAAACTAATCCTAGTTCAACTAGGACTTGGGTCAATCTAATTTCTAATTTGATTAGAAAATTAAATCAGATTTAAATTTAATTTAATCTGATTAAATTAGGTTCTTAATTGGATTAAAACCTATTTTAAGTAGATTGATCTAATTTTGGTTTGATTTGGTTTGGAAAACTAAATTAAAATAAGTCATAAGATAGAATCCTAGTAAGACTAGGATTCCACCTTGCGCCACATAAGCCTTCCCCATGCCCTCTCTCTTATTCAATGCAAATCTCCACTTATTTTATGCGACAAAAGCCCTCTCTCAGGTCTCTCCCACATTCACAAAAGGTCTCCTCTCTTCTTTCTTACATGGAAGGTGGTTTGGATCAAATCAAAAAGGAATAAGTTTGGATTTCGAATTCTATGAGATAGAGTTTTAGAAATCCAAAACTCTTTCAATTTTGCACCGAATTTATCCAAATTTTTATTGAAATTTTTATGGCTTTTAAGGTTTACATTATGCACCCTTTTCATGTAATCCATGCACAAAAATATGAAGGAGGTGCTCAAGAGTTGGGCGTCCCTTAACTTGCCATGTTTGGATAAGTCCTGACTAGGTGTTTGACCTAGACAAGGACTCTATCATATCTCTCTATATAAGATGAGTTTCTTCATGAAATTTTAGAAGAAGTTAGAGATTTGAGATATGTTTCTTTCATCCAAAAATTAGAGAGAAATACCTTTGGGTCGTGGAGATATAAAAGATGCAAGTTTGGGTATCTAGAGAGAAAAACATGAAGAAGAAGAGGGTCTTCTTCTAGGGTTTTTGTTTTCATATCTTTCCTCCCTCCATCTTGAGTTTCCTGAGAGCATCTCAGATCTGAAACTCCTCCTTCTACTTTTCATCTTTGGAAGAGTCCAAATCAAGAAGAAGGAGGTACCTGATCAACCATCAAAGAAGGATCAGCGCAGTACTAGCATACTGTGCTGATTTCCTAAAGCAGGACTTCTGATCGAGATTCGTGGGCTCGTGTGGACGACTCCTAGAGGTGGATGCGTGTGCGGCTTGCAACATCATCCTCAAGCCCAGATCAACAAGGTTAGAACATCTAACTTGCAAGGTAATAGATCTGATCTATTGTTTAATACATACATTAGATGTAGTATAGAAACATGTTGATATGATCAACATGTAGTTCATGCTATATTTATATATTTTAATTTTTGATTTAATGCTATATAATAATCATGTAATAGGATCTTAGATCTAGGGATTTTTTGATTTTAAAAAATAAATTTTGATTTATTTTAGTCTTCCGCTGTATGATCTTGAAAAAGTTTCAAGATCTAACCCTGAAACCCTTGATAAGGTTCCTACAAGTAAGACATACAATGATCTATATCATCATACCATTGAAATTTTTTTCAATGGATCAAAATAATTTCACTCTAACTCAAAAAAGATTGTCGATCCAGAAGAATCCTAGTGAGCTCTCACAATCCACCAGTGATACCTAGAATATGTAGTGGCAACCCAGTAGAACTGAAATAAACCTCTAGATGTAGTTAATGTATGATTCAGTCCCTCTATCATGAGTCCCGACTAGATGGCAGGTCATAGATAAATCATCAAATTTCAGCATCAATCATATGATGGATTCGATTAGCTCAAGCCCAGTTGTGACTTCTATGAAAACTCTTTTTCATCAATCACACTGCTGTGGCCACAGACTCTTGGACTTAGCCTCTCAAATCTCATAGGACTACTCTTCTCTATCAAGATCGATAGACCCTATCTTAATGCGTACCCTATCTCTACAGTGGATTAACTGTCGCCAACATCTATTACAAGGACTCATTGAGATTCATATTTATGTATTAGTCAAACTCTAGCAGCCTCACTGTGAGTAGCAGTGCCATCTCAAGTCAAAGAACCAGTCACACAACTACAACATCGAGATAATCACTGATGATCAAATAAAAATTCAAGTGATCTCTCATATGGTCATGCTTAGTACTGATTCTTCTCTAATAACTATCCACACTCATCACCTTGTGTCTCTACATAGTAGATCAGAGACTCATCTATCTCGAAATAAATGATTTATACATCAGTTTATCCAGATCTATCACCATCCTCATGATGATCTTATGATCGAAAGTATTTAGAAATTAAATACATGTCTCTAATTTTTAATACCTTGAGAATATGTATCGAAACTAATTGCATGGATGATTCAAGGACACATCACACTTGAATGAGAAAAACTTATCCTTTTATTGATCATATCAATATATTAAGTATAAAATTATCTTAGATTTATTACAATGTGTTGGCCATATTAGCTTCTAGGACATACATCTAATAAATCTAAGTCCCATCTTCTTAAGATGGACTTTCATTTTTGGTTGGCTCAACTACTTGGTCAGTGGGCCTACCATGTTGTTCGCAGAGTCTACTCTTCGCACCTCGACATATTTTGGTTTGCGATAGTCGTGTATACTACTGCTCTATATGCTTGGACTTCTGGTGAGAACTTGGCTCCTTAGCAAGGGCTATGGTGCCATTGTCTTTACAGTACTATGTCATGGCATGACATCTAATTTTATAACTAACATTAGAATCAGAATTCATCCTATACATCTACAGGATACTCAGCCTCCATTGATCAATTAATTAGAACCCTTCTAATATATCGAACAAGAATATACTCTGATATAGACATTCTATCATCAGGATCAGACATGAAGTCTGAATCAATATACTCCTCGACTTGCAACTCAAAATCTTCTTCAAAGACCAAGAACAAATCCTTCTTAAGTACTTAAGGATATTCTTCACAGCTATCTAGTGCTCCTCGTTTGGATTCGACTGATACCTGCTCGTGACACTCACAGTAAGGATAATATCAGATCAAGTACATAGCATGGCATGCATGAGGCTTCCTATTATCGAGGCATAAGAAATCCTACTCATACGGTGAATCTCATCAGTTATGGTCAGACACATCATCTTGGAGAGACTAATACCATGTCTAAGAGATAAGAGACCTCTCTTGAAATTTTTCCTGTGGAACCTCTTCAGCATCTTTTCTATGTATAGCTTTTATGATAGGCCAAGCATCCGTTTAGGTCTATCTAAAAGAATAATGCCCTATAAGTCCATCGCATATGGATGTGATAGGATATTTATTGTAATTTATCTTCTAGAATCATATAATTGACATTTATATTGTTAATAAAATAAGTATTTTTAATTCATTATATGCTGCATCTTATTATTTTTAAGATTATAATGAATCCTATAGGTCCAGACAATGATTTTAGGACCATGATGAGATCAGTCAGTGAGACTTAAATCCTTGATAGCCATGATCTAAAATATTTCTAATCATTGGTTCATTAAGTCAGAGATCAATGATACCGATAAGACTGGCATGTCCTATGTATGCTCAGAAATGAGGATGGTTGATCTTACAACCACTTATATGGTGACACTAATACAAGGATATGGGTGCCGATTAGAGAATGAGTTCACTGAATAGACCTACGAAAGAATAATAGATTGAGTTTTATTTACATGTCAACTGATGATTCTCTAGTGGGAGTTGTGTAGGTGATCTTTTGATCTGAGATCACTATGGTACCTTATGTACTTGGATTCATATTTTGGTTTACTTCCTAACTTCATTCTCTGATCCTTGTATGGGGTGTTCTGGATATGGTGAAGAGTGTATAAAGATTGTGAGTGATCAATAAAGGATCAATCACTCCTAATAAGGAGAGCAAACATCTTATGTGATCTCATAGGTTAGTGATTTCGGAAGTCTTTGGCCAAAGCAGGATGATAATTAGAAAAGAGTTTCTAATATATCATCAACTGAATCATCACCTTCAGATTGAGATATATAAAGATAAGTGATTGGGTTTGACATATTTTCATGCCTATAGCTCATCTGGGATATTGTTTGACTAAATGATTGAATTACATAATAACTTACCACTGAAGGATATTTTGATAATTTTTTATCAAAATTTCAAATCTTTCGGATAGTCATAAAACATTGCTAGATATCAATCTTGACTTGTGAACTTGTTAGAATTAAAATATTTTAATTCTGAAACCAATTTGAAAGAGTCTAAGTTGATTGGGACTCTTCAGATGACCTAATCTCATCGGATTAGGGTTACGTCAAAAGTCTTGGTCCACTGCTGGCTAGATTTGAAATCCAATGAGTCACACACTTTAGGATTTAGCCTTAATCTAATTTAATTAGAGTTTAATATAAATTTTATGGGTTAATTTGATATGCTAGCACATTGTATTAACCCAAGTTCCTAAATTGGTTTAGATCAAAGTGTTTGAGCTAACCAAGACCAATTGTCTTTGACCTAATAGGATTAGGTCTATCTTAATTGGTTTCCTAACTAACCTAAAATAATTTCAAGTGGAGAAGGACTTCTCTGTGCCCACCAAAAGCCACCCCAAAATATTAATGCCGCCCCATTCATTTTAACATGTGAAGATGGAGAGTCTTTCTTAAAGAAGGAACTTATCTTAACACGTTGCCTTAAATGTTAAACCAGAAGTCCTTTAATTTGTTATCAAATTAATATGAAATTTTTATGACACATAGAAGAGAGAGAGTCCTTCTATGTGAAGGCTCTCTTGTATCATAATTCTACATAATGAATTTATTCACTATGTGAGAAGTTGGAGTGCCAAAGGTTGGCACCCCTTGATCCCATGACACATCCCTTGGTCCCT
Source organism: Elaeis guineensis (assembly GCF_000442705.2). Lineage (NCBI taxonomy): Eukaryota > Viridiplantae > Streptophyta > Magnoliopsida > Arecales > Arecaceae > Elaeis > Elaeis guineensis. The sequence goes on from NC_026000.2 coordinate 78,364,960, forward strand.
TATTTAAATAAGATGTCCCACATAGCTTTGATTTTATGTTTTTGAATTGAAACCATAGATAAGGGGCATGAGAATCATAGAAAAAATTCTAAAAAAAATTCATGAAAAAGGCAAGGGAAAATTGAGTGGCAAAAGTTGCAAGAAGGGTGGTGAGATTTTTAGCAAATGTTGCTAGTGTGCCCTAGTGTTTGATTTTTCCATGTGTTGGAGTTAAAAATCAAATCCTAGATTGTAAGATATCTGAAGAGTGTCTTCTTGGCATGATCCTAGTAGTAAGCTTGGAGGCAACTGAGCTTTGGTGCTTTCATTCTTAGAGTTTAAAACCGACAGTGTTCTTGAGAAGAAAAGGCTACAGCATCACACCGATTAGGAAGGACCTTGGCTAACTTTCATGTGGATCATCATTAGAGAGCTTCTACTTTGGAATCTCATGGAGAACACCAATATGCCACTTCATCCTTTTTGGTGAAAGTAAAAGTTTTATTCTTTTTTTGCATGCTTGTTTTGTTTTATCGATATCGGCAAGGTGATTCTTGGGTTTGGATTCGGGTCGATAGTTTTAATTGTTAAAACTAATGATTTGTTTGATTTTAAAATTTTTAAAAATTATTTTTCATTGTATGGTTGAAACCCAATAGTGGTACCAGATCATCCTTATCTAATTCGATCAAACAAGTGTAAAGTAGTTGCATAGAATTGTTATTGATCATACATTGCCAAAAATGTTGCATTAATTTTTAGCATTGATCTTTAATCTCAAAAAATATTTTTTATTTTATATGTACCATGATTTTAAATTTTAATTATTATAATTATAAATTTATGATAATTTGGAATTTATATTATCATGATAGCTTCATGCTTAAATCGATGTATGGTTAAGGGTGTTATGCATGCCTAATATGATTAGGGTTAGTTGTATTTCTTGGATATGCTTATCGTATGTTATGACTTCAATTGCACCCTTTTTTGATTTTTGGCATGATTATATGATTGCTAGTGTGATTGATGATTACATGCCATAATGCATAATATATAGAGTACATTTTATGTAGATGCAGTTAGGATGTGTTGAGACCAGTTCAAAGTCTCTCTTAAAAATTATATTAAGTTGTAATGTCGATATTTACTTTCAATTCAAATATTAAATTCTTTAGATCAATTGGTGTTGAGAAAAATATGATAGATGATTTTCTAATTAGATCCGTATGCTAGCCTGGCCAACTATGTTGGTGTCTAAAAAATGCTATAGGGAGCCTCCCGCCTACTGACCTGGCCAATTTGGTCTTATTGAATTTTGGACTTAGATTGATTAGTGATGTAGACACTACAAGGGCCTTCCTTCGAACTTGGTCGATAGAGTATGTCAAGATCTTAGTGAGCTTGTTGTGCTATCTACAAGGCTTACTATAGAAATTGATATGATGTTGACCAAGTGCATATTGATGCTTATGGTATATTTTGAATAGTGTTGCTTTTTTGTGCTATCCATAAGGGCAGCATTATTTAAGTATGACCATATGAGATTGAAAGTTTAACTTAACTAGAACACTATAGTTTGTTGTGCTATCCACAAGGCTATATGTGATCTAGAGGTTAGAAAAAAAAATATTGAGAATTGTAAAGGTACAATTGGTAAAGAGTTACCTACTCTTGAACTCATGAATATTTGTTATGTGATTCACAAGGTGTTTGTGAGGAATAGGGATCTCAACCCCGCTAAAAAATATTAGTATGTTTCTCGATTTTTATATTTGAGGGCTATGACGTTCGATAAAATAGTAGAAGATACAATTAAACAAAAGTCCAAATCTAGTTGTGAATGTCATCATGAGTCATTTGCTTATATTGTGTTCTTGTTATTGTAGATTAACTACACACATAACATCCTCACTGTCACTTAGAGGCATCCTAAATGCAAACAAATTGATCGGACCTAACTATGTGGACTAGTTAAAGAATCTAAGAATTATTCTCACTTAAGAAAAAGTCTCCTACATTTTGAACACACCTGCACTAGATTTCCTTAGGGAAGATGCTTTCGAGGAGGAAAGGACCACATATAAAATGTGGAAAGATGACAGTATGACTGTCAAATGCATCATATTTACCTCCATGAGCAACGAGCTTCAGAGGCAGCATGAGGACATGGATGTTTCTCTATACTCCTTAATCTTATGGAGTTATATGGGAAACAAAGTCAAACTATTCGATATGAGATATCAAAATAGTTGTTCCGTGCCCGCATGACTGAAGGCACCTCCATGCAAATGCATGTCCTGAAGATGATTTATTTGATCACTCATCTGGGATAGCTGGGCTTTGCTATGGATGGTGAACTGAGCCAGGATTTGATCCTGCAATCTCTCCCTGACTCTTTTTCTCAGTTTGTTATAAATTACCATATAAACAAACTGAACATCAGTTTGCCTGAGCTACTGAGTATGCTAAAGACAGCAGAGAGCTATTTCAAGGGTAAAAAGGCTCTAGTACTTCTTATCGATAAGATCAATAAGAAGAAGATAAAGAAGGATTCTAAGAAAAAGATGAACCCTAAGACTGGCATCTTAAAGAAGAAGATGAAGAAGGTCTCCACCAAAGGTACTTGCTATCACTGCGGCAAGGAGGGCCATTGAAAGAGAAATTGCAAGAATTACCTTGCAACCATGAAATCGGCAAACATTGCTAAAGATTTGTATATGATATAAATTAATTTATCATTAAGTACTTCAATTTTAGATTCTTGGATATTAGACACCACCTGTGGCTCACACCTTTGCAAATCATTATAGGGTCTGTAAGAAATAAAGAGTCTGTATAAAGGTGACTTCAAGCTGTTTGGTGCTAGTGGAGAGTCCATTCAGATCGAAGCCATAGGAACCAAGGTTTTGAAGTTGCCTTCAGATAAAGTTTTGAAACTGAAGACCTATTTTTATATCCCTAATATTGTTAGAAATATTATTTCTGTACCATTATTATTGGAACAAGATTTTGAAATAAAAGCAAAGAATAATTATTGTTCTATATATTTTTCTAATGAATATTATGGAAGTACTTTTATTGATAATAATCTTTTATTTTTTTCACTTAATGATAATGTATTTTATATTGATTATATGAAGAAAAGAAAGAGAGAGGATGTGAATGTCACATATCTCTAGCACTGTCGATTTAGCCATATAAATGAGTCAAGAATTAACAAGTTATTCAAAGATAAATTCTTTGATCCTTATGTTTATGAATCATATGAAAGTTGTGAATCTTACCTCAAAAAAATGACTAAGACTCTATTTACAGGATATGGAGAAAGGGTGAGTGATATATTGGATCTTGTACATACTAATGTTTGCAGTCCAATATCGACTCAAGCCAGAGGTGGATACTCTTATTTCATTACATTTACTGATGATAGATCTTGGTTTGGATATATGTATTTAATGAAATATAAATCCGAAGTCTTTGATAAATTTAAAGAGTATCAAAGAATGGTTGAGAAACAAACTGGTAAAAGTATTAAACTCTTCGATCTGATCGAGAAAGAGAATACTTGTCTAGTGAGTTTCTTTATTATTTAAAACTAAATAGGATACTCTCTCAGTAGACACCTCCTTATACTCCACAATTAAATAGAATTACGAAAAAAAAGAATCGCACCTTATTAGATATGGTGCGGTCCATGATGTGTTTCATGGATCTTCCGCTATTCTTCTGGAGATATGCTCTCGAGGCCACAGCGTATATCTTAAATAAAGTACTTTTTAAATTTGTTTCTGCCACTCCATATAAAATATGGAAAGAGAAAAAAATTCAATCTTAAGCATCTAAAGATTTGGGGATGCCCAGCTTATGTGAGAAATATTGATGGACATAAGCTGGATGCTAGATCAGAAAAATACAAGTTTGTAGGTTATCCCAAAGAGAGTATAGGATACTACTTCTACAATCCTACTCAACATAACATGTTTGTTGGTAAGTATACCATTTTCTTAGAGAATGAGTTTATCCAAGGAGGAGGCAATGGGAGGTCTGTTGAACTTGAGAAAGTTCAAAACTTACAATCCATCCAGGATTCACAAACTGTTTCTCAACCAGATGTACCCATAGTTGAGGCATAGCCACTACGTACACCTCCTCTCCGAAGATCAAGTAGAGTGCATAATGTACCACTCAGGTATGGGTTTGTCATTAAGAATGATAATATATCCCACATCATTAAGAATGATGATCCCATGACTTATTCGAAAGTTGTCATAAATAGTGACTCTAACAAATAGCTCAATGCCATAAAATTCGAAATGAACTCCAAGTATACCAACCAAGTTTGAATTTTGATTGATGCGCCTAAGGGTGTGACGCCAATAGGATGTAAATGGGTCTTCAAAAAGAAGATTGGAGTAGATAGCTAGGTAAAGACCTATAAGGCTAGGCTGGTGATAAAAAGTTTCAGACAACAATAAGATGTTGATTATGAAGAAATTTTTTCATCGGTAGCCATGCTTAAGTCTATTCGGATAATGCTTCCTATTACAGCATACCACGACTATGAGATCTGATAGATGGATATCAAAACTACCTTTCTCAATGAAAATCTTGAGGAAGAAGTCTATATGACTCAGCCAGAGAGATTTATCTCTAGTGGGAGAGCAAATTAGGTATGCAAGCTGAATAGATCCATTTATAGATTAAAGCAAGCATCGAGGAGCTGGAATATCCGTTTGATGAGACAATCAAATCATTTGGCTTCATCAAAAATATGGATGAACCTTGTATGTACAAGAAGACTAGAGGGAGTGCTATTATCTTTTTGGTCTTATATGTGGACGACATACTACTCATTGAAAATGATATCTTAATATTGCAATCGGTCAAGACTTGGCTAACATAAAAATTTTTTATGAAAGACTTGGGTAAGGCCTCCTATGTACTTGGTATAAAGATCTATAGGGATAAATCAAATAGGATGCTAGGCTTGTCTCAGTCTAAGTACATTGATCTTGTGTTGAAGAGGTTCAACATGGAGGGAAGTAAAAGAAGTTACTTATCCATAGGTCATGACATACAACTCTCTAAGAAGATGTCTCTTAAGACACCTGAAGAGAGAAATAGAATGAGTTCTATTCCTTATGCTTCGATTATAGGATCAATTATATATGCTATGTTATGTACTAGACCTGTTGTGGCTTATGTCTTGGGCATTGTAAGCAGATTTTAGGCTGATCTCAGAGAGGATCATTGGAAGCTGTGAAAAACATACTCAAGTACTTGAGAAGGACTAGAGATATTTTTCTAATATCTGATGGATTTGATTTAGAACTGGAAGGTTATACTGATTGTAGTTTTTAATCTGATCTGGATGATAGCAGATCTATATCAAGATATGTGTTCACTCTGTATAATGGTGCAGTAAGTTAAAAAAATTTCAAACAGTAAACTGTTACTGACTCGATCACTGAGGCTAAGTATATTGCTGCTAGTGAGGCTGCTAAGGAGGCCGTCTGGATGAAGAAATTCATCACAGAATTAGGTGTAGTTTCAAGGATTGAACAACTTGTGTCCCTTTATGGTGATAATACTGGAGCAGTTGCTCAGGCCAAAGAACCAAGATCTCATCATAAATTCAAGCACATCATAAGATGATTCCACCTCATTCGGGAGATAGTCGAAAGATGCGATATGATCATGGAGCTAATTGACACCAAGAATAATATAGTAGATCCATTAACTAAGGCCTTATCAATGCAGCAGTTTGACCGCCATCTTGATAGCATGGGTATCAAGTATAGGGACGATTCACTTTAGTGCAAGTAGGAGATTGAAAGAATAATGTCCTACAAGCCAATTGCATATAGGATGTGATAGAGTATGTATCGTAATTTATCTTTCAGACTTATGTAATTGATATTTATATTATTAATAAAATAGATATTTTTGATTCATTATATGCTGTATCTTATTATTTTTAAGATTATAATGAACCCCATAGGTCCAGATAATGGTTTTATAACCGTGATGAGATCACGTCAGTGAGACATAAATCTTTGATAGCCATGACCTAAAATATTTTTAGTCATTGGTTCATTGAGTCAGAGATCAATGATATCGATAAGACTGGCATATCCTATGTATGCTCAGAAATGAGGGTGGTTGATACCACAACCACTTATGTGGTGACACTAATACAAGGATATGGGTGCTCATTAGAGAATGAGTTCACTGAATAAACCTACGAGAGAATATCAGATGGAGTCTTATTTATATATCAATCGATGATTTTCTAGTGGGAGTTGTGTAAGTGATTCTTTGACCTAAGATCATTATGGTACCATATGTACTTGGATTCATATTTTGATTCACTTTCTAACTTGATTCTTTGATCCTTGTATGGGATATTCTGGACATGGTGAAGAGTGCATAGAGATTGTGAGTGATCAATAAGGGATCAGTCACTCTTAATAAGAGAAGCGTACATCCTATGTGATCTCATAGGTTAGTAATTTCGGAAGTCTTTGGCCAAAGTAGGATGATAATTAGAAAAATAATTTTAATGTATCATTAACTGAATGATCACCTTTAGATCAAAATACATAAAGATAAGTGATTTAATTTGACATATTTTTATGCCCACAGCTCATCTGGGATGTTGTTTGACTGAAGGATTGAATTACATGGTAACTTGCTGCTGAAGGATATTTTGATAAATTTTTATCAAAATTTTAAATCTTTTGGGTAGTCATGACATATTGCTAGACATCAATCATGACTTGTAAACTCATCAAAATTAAAATATTTTAATTTTAAAATCAATTTGGAAGAGTCCAAATTGATTGAGACTCTTTAGGTGACCTAATCTCATCGGATTAGGGTTATGTTGAAAGTCTTCATCCACTGCTGGCTATATTTGGAACCCAATAGGTCACACACTTTAGAATTTGATCTTGGTCTAATTTAATTAGAGTTTAAAATAAATTCTATGAATTAATTTGATATGCTAGCACATTATATTAACCCAAGTTCCTAAATTGGTTTAGATCAAAGTGTTTGAGCTAACCTAGACCAGTTGTCTTTGACCTAATAGGGTTGTGTCTATCTTAATTGCTTTCCTACCCAACGTGAAATAGTTTCAAGTGGAGAAGGACTCCTCTATGTCCACTAAAAGCCATGCCAAAATATTAATGCTGTCTTATTCATTTTCATGGGTGAAGATGGAGAGTCCTTAAAGAAGGAACTTATGTTAACGCGTTGCCTTAAATGATAAACCAGAAGTCTTTTGATTTGTCATCAAATTAATATGGGATTTTTATGGCATGTAGAAGAGGGAGAGTTCTTCTATGTGAAGACTTTCTTGTACCATAATTTTATATGATGAATTTATTCACCATGTGAGAAGTTGGAGCGCCAAAGGTTGGCACCCCTTGGTCCCGTGACACGTCCCTTAGTCCCTTATTTAAATGGGACATCCTACATAGCTTTGCTACTATGTTTTTGAGTTGAAACCAGAGATAAGGTATATGAGAATCATAAAAAAAGTTCTAAAAATTTTTTTAAAAAAAGATAAGAAAAAATTGAGTGGCAAAAGTTGCAAGAAGGGTGGTGAGATTTTTAGCAAGTGTTGCTAGTGTGTCCTAGGGTTTGATTTTTCCACGTGGAGTCAAAAATCAAATCCTTGGTTGTGAGACATCTGAAGAGTGTCTTTTTGACATGATCCTAGTGGCAAGCTTGGAGGCAACTGTGATGGGTTCAGGTGATGCAGTGAAATATGAATTTTAAAAATTTTAACATGCATTCAACAATTGAAAATAAAGTATAACATTTAAACTAGTCTACTGGAATACAAAAGTCCTAGGAACTCCTTGATGATTACAATCAAATATTAAAAGCAAACATATCAGAAAGAAATCAAAAGTTATATACCAACAAGAAGACCATGATCTGATAACTCTGAGACCTTCATGAGACTCCAAAGTAGAAGCCCTCCAACGGTGATCCACATTGGATTGATCAGGGCCCTTCCTAATTCGTCAAGGTGCTGCAGCTTTTTTCGCAAGTGCGCTGTCGATTATCCTTTACAAAAACTAATTGCACTATCATTTGTATACCTTCATGACTCCACTAGGACCTCTTTAGAAATTCTTTTCCAAAAGATCACACCACACACAAATTAGATTTTATGTTCAATACATGAACAATCTGATTTTTGGACAAGCATCTTATGCTTTCCAATTTCTTTCTCTCTTCTTTTCTATTTTTCTCTCCCTTTCCCATATATTTTTTTTAGACTTCTTTTCACTTTTTCCTCTCATTCTCACATCCATCCACAGCTAAAAATAGCACGTAGAAATCAGGTGTAGCACCCCCTATTTATAGGAAATAAGGGGCGACACCATGGGATGCCAACTCTTGGCGTCCCTTCATTCTTACACGCCTCCAATAAATTTTTTCTGTGGAATTCAATAAGATGGTGTGGAAACTAAAGAGGTTAACTAGTAGAAGAACTCTTTCTCTACCTAAAAAAAATTATAATGTCAACTCTTGGTGTGTGGAAAAGGATTTAGCGTGAGATTCCAAGAGTCCTTAACAATTAAGACTCTTCCATAAACTCAACACATATATAAAAGGTAATCTAATTTAATTAGCATTCAAACTCCTTGCCAAAGAAGGACTCCTCCTTCTTTTCCATGCCAACATATCCCAATGGTCATCAAATGGTGCATGGGATAAAGAGAAATGCATGGAATAATAAGAAGAATTAAGAGTCCAATGTGAAATGAACTCTCCATTTTCATCACCCAAAAATAAGGGATGTCCAAAATAATTTGGCATGAAGTTCCTTCTAAGAGAAGGACTCCTTTTTCTCTTCCACACCCACACATTCCATAGCACCATCAGATGGCGCACAAAAATAAGGGACATGCGGAACTTGGTAATAAAATTAAAAGGAGTAGATGAGAAGGACTCTTCCTTCTCATCACCATTTATTTTGGGTGTGACAATTAATTTATGCAGGGCTTTTGGCATGGAGGAGATGGATCACACATGGAACACTTTCATAAAATCCAAATCAGCAACCTATTTAAATATAAGTTCGAACCCCATCACATTAGGTCAAGACAACAAGCAAAGGGTTAGCACAAACACATTTGCACTGAACCCAATTGGAAACTTAGGTTAATTCATGTGCTAGCAATTTAATTAACCCATTGAATTTATAATAAATTTAAATAGAATTGATCAAGATCAAATCCTTATTGTGTGTAACCCATTGGGTTCCAAATCTAGCTAGAAGTAAATCCAAACTCTCGATGTAATCCTAATCTGATTGGATTGGGTCGGCTCGAGAGTCTCAATCAACTAGAACTCTTCTTAATTGATTCTTGAATTAAACTTTTTTAATTTTGATGAGTCTATAAGTCAAGATTGACATCTACCAATATATCATGACTATCCAAAAGATTTAAAATTTGATAAAAATATCAAAATTATCCTTTCATGAAGAATTATCATGCAATTCAATCCTTCGATCACACAACATCTCGAAAAAACCATGGGTATGAAAATATTCAAACCTAAATATTTATCTATATATATCTCGATCTGATGATGATGACTCAATTGATGAATTAGTAGAAACTATTTCTACTGTTCATCTCTGCTCTGGTTAGAGACTTTCAGAGTCATCATCCTATGAGATCACATACGATGTTCTCTCCTCTTATAAGGAGTGATCGATTCCTTATTGACCACTCACAATCTCTATGCACACTTCACCATACCCAGAATATCCCATACATATCTCAAAGTGGTGTGCTAGAAAATAAACTAAATAAGGGTCTATGCACATAAGGTACCATTGTGATCTCAGGTCAAAGGATCACATGCACCACTCCCACTGAAGAACCATCTGTTGACATGCTGTAAGGCTCCATCAGATATTCTTTTGATGGATTAGTTTAGTAAACTCATTCTCTAATGAGCATCTATATCCTTATATTAGTGTCACCAAACAAGTGGTTATGAGATCAACCACCCTCTCCATCAAGCATACAAAGGATGTACTAGTCTTTTCGGTATCATCAATCTCCAACTCGATGATCCAATGACTGAGAATATTTTAGATTAGGGCTATCATAATTTTAGGTCTCACTGGCATGATCTCATCATGGCCCTAAAATCATTGTCCTAATCTATGTGGTTTATTATAATCATAAAAAAATATGATGCAGTAAATGATAAAATATAATATCTCATAAATAAAAATAACAATGTCATGCAAATGAGTAGGAAGAAAATAAAAAAAAATCACTTCGCATCCCTATGCGATTGACTTGTAGGGCACTATTCTTTCAATCTCCCACTTGCAGTAAAGCCAATCACCCCTGTACTTGATGCCTATGCAATCAAAATGGCAATTACACTGCTACTGTGTAAGGCTTAGTGAACTGGTCCATTATAATATTCTTAATATTATCTCATTTTATGATCATACCATGAATGAAGTGAAAGTACCTAGGATGTGCATGAATTTTTAGTGAGACCACACCCAACTAAATGATGAACCCTTTCATCAGACGACTTTCTTTAGCAATCTTTACTAACAATATTTAACTGAAATAAATATAATTTGTTGTTTAAAACTTTTCCAATTCACTGCTCCTCTAGTACTTCTCAGGTACTTTGAGAATGCTTTTCATAGTTTTCAAAAGATTCTATCATAGATCTGCCTGAAATCAATGATTATGCACAGAACATAATTGACATCAGACTTGGTACATTGAATATATGAGTAAGTAAACTACTTTACACCCATTCATGTTGAACCCCTTCAATATAAATTCCATGTATCTAAACTAGGACAAGCCTAATATCCACTTACATCTATCCCTATAGATGCTAAATATATTGAATGCTTAACCCAAATCTATTCCATGAAAATTTTTATGATAAGCATGTCATTGATCAAGTGCAATATCGGAACTACCTTCCCAATATGCTGTATGTCACCCACATACAAAATCAAGAAGTTAGTGGGACTCCCACTAACCTTCTTGGACACACACACATGATTCATCTATATTTGATAAAGTCAAACATTTTGACTATCTCATCAAAAATAAAAGTACCATCTTCTCAATGTTTGCTTGAATCCATAAATGCATTTGCCTTCCCACTAGAGACAAACTCTCTAGATGGAATGTGGCAATAACAAAAAACTAGATTGACATCCCTGTTAGCAACCTATTGGGTCATACCCATAGATGTTTCAACCATAGTCCATACTTGGTTGATGTGCAGAGAGTCTATTTTGGAAGTCATGATTTCAAGCCATCTGTCAAAGTCTCTACTCATTATAATTTCTGAATAGGTCAAGAAAATATCATTCACAATGATATATGGGATATCGTCATTCTCAATGACAAACCCATATTAGAGTGGTACATTACGCACTCGATTGACCTTCGGTGAGGAGGTGTGTTTCATGGTTGTGCCTCATCAATGAGTACATCAGGTTGAGGATCAATTTTATGAATATTTCATAGGTTACGATAGGATAGTTTATAGGTCTTGAACTTCTCAAGTTCAATTATCCTCCTACTGTCCCCTTCTTAGAAATTTTTTTTTTCCTAAAAGGTGGCATATCTATTATGAAAATACTTTTGTCAAGTAGTGTGGTAGTAGTATCACATGCTACTCGTAGTATAACCTATAAACTAATATATAAACCTGTTTTAGTACAAAACTTATGTACATCAATACTTTTCACATAAGTTGGGCAATCTACCTTTTTCCCTTTTCATATCTCATATGGAGTGCTCGTAACAGATTTTGATGATATCCAATGTATATAGCAATTTCTAGGATATTTCTCAGAATGAGACAATATGATTTGTGAAGTATTTTAGAGAACACATCATATCACATATGAAGTGTCAATTTTTGGGTTGAGATATTATTAGTCTTCGAACATCCATATATTCAAAACTTAATACCTTATTCTGAAATATGTGATCATCACTATTTATTTCTTATTCTCATCAACATGAAGAATAACATTATTGAGTGACAGAAATATGAGACCATTATAATTAATCCATTGCCATAAAATTTATTTGAAAGAGAGTAACATTTACTCTATACATTAATTTCAAAACTATGCTAAAATAGTAAAAGATTTGAAATAATATTTTTGATAAATTTGGGCTTATAACAATTGTCTACTAGTTTTTAAAATCTTGCTAGAAGGTTACATAGGTTCCTATAGCCTCAGCATGAATGGACTATCCATCAGTGCCAAAAGGTAAGTAATCACCTCACTTCAGCTTCATAGGTTCAGCAACACTTTGCATAAAAGGAACCTATATAATGTATCACATATCCAAAATTTTAAAGCTAAAAATACAAAATGATAGTTAATTTGTATCTCATATAAATTATTAGCAGATGCAACTTTTGCATCCTGCTCCTGCTTCACACTTGCAAAATAATGCTTGCAATTTAATTCTAATATTCATTATTGCTGTAATGATATTAGAAACCCTAGTGAAGACATTCTTCACCTTCTTTTCATCAACCATTCCATGATATTTGGTCTATTTAAAAAATTACTATACAGTGATAGTAAAAATATAAATTTGATATTAGAACATAAAAGAGGACTATTCATGATGACATGCACAAGTTAGATGAGGTTTTTATCTCACTGTGTCTCCCACTATTTTAACAAATTTTATAGCCCTCAAGTATGAAATCAAAAAACTTATCATGAAGTTTCTTAGTGGGGTTAAGATCCCAATTTCTCATAAAAAACCTTGTGGATAGCACAACAAGCTCCTATAAGTTCAAGGGTAAGTAACTCTTTACTAATTACATCTCATGCAACTCTCAACATAACTTTTGCCTCTAAAATACTTATAATCTTATGGATAGTACAATAAATTATAGTATTTTAGTTAAGTCGTATCATTCAATCCTATATGGTCATACCTGAATAATACTATCCTTGTGGATAGCACAATAAGAAAGTACTACCAGAATATGCCATAAGCATCACTAAGTCAACATCATACCAATCACTATAGCAAGCCTTGTGGATAGCACAACAAACTCACTATAGCTTTTGACATACTCTATTGACCTAGTATGAGTTAAATACCATTAGCTTCATAATGCACCAAGACAGTATCAAATCAATCTCCGATAGTAAGCCTTGTGAATAGCATAACAAGCCTACTATGATTCTTAACATAATAAAGTCCTAGCATGAAGCAAGACATGGATAGTGTTCTCAATACTTCACCATTATGACTTAATATAATTTGAATGAGGGACTTAGGTCTCAAGCACATCCTAAACATATACATACATCATATGCTTTGTAAATTCTAATTCCTAACTATTAGCAAATAAGAGCATATAGAGGAAGATAAATAGTTATAAACTTTTGAAAAAATCATCCGAGCCATAAGATGATCTATGGGTCTAACCTAGGTGCATCATAGATTGAATCATCTCATGGTCCATCTTAATGCGCCCCAGCTCTCCAAAAGCTTGGTAGTCTAGTCTTCATCACCATGAAGACTACCATGAATACTTGATCTTTATTTGAAAATAGAAAGAAACAATTTTTATCTATTCTCAAATAATTTTTTTCTACTATTTTATATCAATATATAAAAATCTCAATCAACAGTTGGGAATATAGACAAAAAAGATTCAGCTGATAATACAATACATCAAGGACACCCAACCCCTATTGCAACTCTTGCAGATGCATTAATATAATCAACTAGCATGAAAACATTCATGTATATATCCAACACATGGATGTACCATAGTCCATAACTACTCAACATATATTTTATAACAGTTATAAAATATCAAAATAAACTACTCATATTATTTTCATTGTGATATCATTCATACACATGTTAATGGAAATGTTTACATATATGGGCATTAAACCCATCTAGGATTTTCGATTTGGGTTCAACACTTGACCCAAATTTTAATTTTTTTAAGTCAATTTATTTGTCATTCATTTGAGTTGAGTTGACTAATTCTTAGATTAACCATAATCTAATTATGTCAACATAGATTCGATCAACCATAACTCAAATCATAATCAAATTAGGTCAATGACAATTAGATCAACCTAAATTAAACATGATTTCTAATCAAATTAGAACTATAAATTTGATTTAATCTATAATCATTAACTCTAATCATATTATAACAATGAACTATAGTTAAACAAATCCATCAGTAAAAAACTCTAATCCATGTCTGATGCATCTTTTTCATGATCAAAATTTTTTCGGCTCCACACATACCTCGGACAACAATCAAAATGGTCGACCCACAATGGTGAGTGCCCATTAATATGGTGGTCGGCCCTTGAATCTTAGGTAGATGCATCAAATGCAAGAATCCTAAGACTTGGCAATGTACATCCATATGTAGCATTCCAAGGCACTGCGCATCACATGCACTCGATTTCAATTCTATTAAAAATTAGATCATAAGATCTATTCTAATCTTGTCACACAAGTCTAAAGACCATAAAATTTTATATCCAAGGTTTGAACATAGATTGATAATATTTTATCAAAAAATAAAAATACATCAAGAACATCAATTAAACATCAATCAGAAAATCTAATTTTAATATAGTTTGAACTAGATCTAATCCATATCATAAAAATAATATGAAATTTGATTGAATCAATCAAAAGTGACTCTGATACCACTAATGGGTTTTGGTGACATAGCAGAATATGAACTTCAAAAATTTTAACATGCATTCAACAATTGAAAATAAAGTATAATATTTAAACTAGTCTACCGAAACACTAAATCCCTAGGAACCCCTTGATGATTACAATCAAATATCAAAAGCAAACATATCAGGAAGAAACCAGAAGTCATATACCAATGAGAAGACCATAATCTGGTAACTTTGAGACCTCCATAAGACTCCAAAGTAGAAGCCCTCCAACGGTGATCTACACAGGATTGATCAGGGCCCTTCCCAATTCGTCAAGGTGTTGCAGCCTTTTTCGCAAGTGCACTGCCAATTATCCTTTACAAAAATTGATTGCACCATTGCTTGTATGCCTTCATGACCTCTACTAGGACCTCTTTAGAAACCCTTTCTTAAAAGATTACACCACACACAAATCAGATTTTATGTTCAACATATGAACAATCTGATTTTTGGACAAGCATTTCATGCTTTCTAATTTTTTCCTCTCTTCCTTTCTATTTTTTTTCCCTTTCCCTTGTTCTTTTCTTTAGACATTTTTTCACTTTTTCCTCTCATTCTCACACCCATCCACAACCAAAAATAACATGTAGAAGTCATGTGTAGCACCCTCTATTTATAGGAAATAAGGGGTGACACCATGGGATGCCAACTCTTGGCGTCCCTTCATTCTTACACACCGCCAATAAATTTTTTTCATGGAATTCAATGAGATGGCATAGAAACTAAAGAGGTTAACGAGTAGAAAGACTCTTTCTCAACCTAAAAAAAATTATAACACCAACTCTTGGCATGTGGGAAAGGATTTAGCATGAGATTCCAAGAGTCCTTAACAATTAAGATTCTTCCATAAACTCAACATATATATGAAAGGTAATCCAATTTAATTGGCATTCAAACTCCATGCCAGAGAAGGACTCCTTTTCCATGCCAATATATCCCAATGGTCATCAGATGGCACATGAGATAAAGAGAAATGTGTGGAATAATAGGAAGAATTAAGAGTCCAATATGAAATGGACTCTCCTTTTTCATCGCCCAAAAACAAGGGACGTCCAAAATAATTTGCTATGGAGTTCCTTCCAAGAAGAAAACTCGTTCTCCTCTTCCACCCCACACATCCCATAGCACCATCAAATGGCACACAAAAATAAGGGACATGTGGAACTTGGTAATAAAATTAAGAGTAGATGAGAAGGACTCTTCCTTCTCATCACCATTTATTTTAGGCGTGACAATTAATTTGTGCATGGCTTTTGGCATGGAGGAGATGGATCACATATGAAACACTTTCATAAAATCCAAATCAGCAACCTATTTAAATATAGGTTCAAATCCAATCACATTAGGTCAAGGCAACAAGCAAAGGGTTAGCACAAACACATTTGCACTGAACCTAATTGGAAACTTAGATTAATTCATGTGCTAGTAATTTAATTAATCTATTAAATTTATAATAAATTCAAATAGAATAGATCAAGATCAAATTCTTATTATGTATACTCCATTGGATTTCAAATCTAGTCAGTAGTAGACCCAAACTCTCGACATAACCCTAATCCTATTGGATTAGGTCAACTCGAGAGTCCCAATCAACTAAGACTCTGCCTAATTGATTCTTGAATTAAAATCTTTTAATTCTAATGAGTTCATAAGTCAAGATTGATATCTAGCAACATATTGTCATGACTATCTGAAAGATTTAAAATTTGATAAAAATATCAAAATTATCCTTCCATGGTGAGTTACCGTGTAATTTAATCCTTCAATCACACAATATTCCGAAAAGGCTATGGGTATGAAAATATGTCAAACCCAAATTTCTATTTATGTGTGTCTCAATCTAATGATGATGACTCGATTGATGAATCAATAGAAATTATTTTCACTATTTATCCCTACTCTGACCAGAGACTCTCAGAGTCATCATCCTATGAGATCATATAGGATATTTTTTCCTCCTATAATGAGTAATCGATTTCTTATTGACCACTTACAACCTTCATGCATACTTCACCATACCCAGAATATCCCATATATATCTCAAAGTAGTATGCTAGGGAATAAACCAAAGTAAGGGTTTATGCACACAAGGTACCATGGTGATCTCAGATCAAAAGATCACATGCATCACTCCCACTGAAGAACCATCTATTGACATACTATAAGGCTCCATCAGATGTTCTTTTGGTGGATCAATTCAGTAAACTCATTCTCTAATGAGCACCTATATCCTTGTATTAGTGTCACCACATAAGTGGTTGTGAGGTCAATCACCCTCTCCATCGAGCATACAAAGGATGTACCAGTCTTTTCGGTATCATCGATCTCCGACTCGATGATTCAACGATTGAAAATATTTTAGAATGGAGCTATCAAGATTTTAGGTCTCACTGGCATGATCTCATCATGGCCCTAAAATCATTATCCTAATCTATAGGATTTATCATAATCATAAAAAAAATATGATACAGCAAATGTTAAAATATAATATCTAATAAATAAAAATAACTAATGTCATGCAAATGAGTAGGAAGAAAATAAAGAAAAATTCCTTCGCATCTCTATGCGATTGGCTTGTAGGGCACTATTCTTTCAAACTGGGTTTTGGCGCGATCATTCCTAACTAGTGTAGTAGCATACTAGTTAGGAAGAACCTTGACTAATTTTTATGTGGATTATCATTGGAAGGCTTCTACTTTGGAGTCTCGTGGAGAACATCAACATGCCACTTCATCTTTTTTAGTGAAAGTAAAAATTCTATTCCTTTTTTGCATTCTTGTTTTATTTTATCGATATCGGCAAGGTCATTCTTGGGTTTGGGTTTAGCTCGATAGTTTTAATTGTTAAAACTACTAACTTATTTGATTTTAAAATTTTTGAAAATTACTTTCTGCTGTGTGGCTGAAATCCAACACTATCCCTATAGACCTTTATTTCGAGAATATAGGATACTTTCCTTTGATCTTTCATAGAGAATTTCTTGGACAACCATCTTTTGATCATGGTCAGTATGAAAATATTATTTCCAATGAGAAGAATATCATCCACGTACAATACAAGAAATGTTATCGCACTCCCACTGACCCTCTTGTATATACAAGGTTTCTCTTTATTTTTGATGAAATCAAATGATTTGATTGCTTCATCAAAATGATGGTTCCAACTCCAAGAAGCTTGCTTTAATCCATATATGGACCTTTGCAGCTTGCAGACTCTGTGATCACCATCATCGGATGTGAAACCCATAGGATGCTCCATATAGATATATTCCTCAAGATATCCATTTAGAAAGAAAGTTTTCACATCCATCTGCCAGATTTCATAATCATAGTAAGCTACAGCAGCAAGCAGAGTACCGATGGATTTGAGCATGGCTATGGGCGAGAAGATTTTTTGATAGTCAATACCCTCGTACTGACTATAACCTTTAGCCACAAATCTAGCTTTATAGTTCTCTGCCTTACCATTGGTACCTATCTTCCTTTTTTAGATCCATTTACACCCAATGGGTACGATACCCTCAGGTGGATCCACTAAGGTCCAGACTTGGTTCGAGTGCATTAAGTCAATTTCTGACTTCATCGCATCTAACTATTTTTCGAAATTGATGTCAGACCACCTCATCAAAGGTATTTGGATCATCAGTATGATCTCTATCTCCCATAAGCAATATTTTTTTTTACTTCCTTTGTGAGCATACCCATGTACCTTTCAGGAGGATGGGAGACCCTGTTAGATCTACAAGATGATAGAGGAACATCAACTACTGACTATGGACTATGGGTTTCTGAGGATTTATAGCTTTTGGCTCTTCAGTGACCTTCTCTTCGAGCTTCACTAACCTCCCACTACCACCATCCTAGATAAACTATTTTTTTAAGAATACGATGTTTCGACTCACAATCACATTGTGATCTTGTGCAAAGTATAAGTAGTATCCCATGGATTCTTTTGGATACCTTATAAAGCAAACTATAATAGATCTATCATCCAACTTGTCTGCCATCTGTCTCTTGATATAGGTTGGACATCCCCAAGTCTTAAGATAACTCAAACTTGGCTTCTTACCAAACCATATCTCATATGGTGTGGTAGGAACAGACTTTGATGGAACCCTATTTAATAAGTGAATGGCAGTTAACAAAGTATATCCCCCAAAAAATAAGGGTAGATCAGTGAAGCTCATCATGGACCTGACCATATCCAATAGGATCCTGTTTCTCCTTTCAGATACCCCATTGAGCTAAGGTGTTCCAAGAGGGGTCCATTGAGAGACTATGCCGTTGTCCTTAAGATATCCTAGAAATTTTTGACTAAGGTATTCACCTCCTCAATTAGATTGAAGAACCTTAATAGATTTGTCTATCTACTTTTCTACTTCATGTCTAAAATTTTTAAACTTTTCAAAGGCCTCAGACTTGTGTTTTATGAGATATACATACCTGTACCTAAATAAATCATCGATAAAGATAATGAAGTAGGTATAACCACCTCTGGCCTTCACATCAAATAGCCCACACACGGTGTGTAACAGGGCAAGTAACTCAGTGGCCCTCTCCTCATATCCTACAAAGGATAACTTGCCCATTTTTCCTGGAAGGCAAGATTCACAAGCTAAATACGACTCTAGGTTAAGAGAGCCAAAGATCCCATTCTTTTTCAGTCTGTTTATCCTGTCCTCTCTAATATGGCCTAGTCTATGGTGCCATAAGTGCTTCTGATTAATTTCATCTCTCGATCTTTTTTGGCCTACTGCACTCACTATTTGCTTGTTTAGGTTCACATTCGCATCAACATGCAAGTGATAAAGACTATCAACTAAAAGACCTCATGCAATCAATTTATTTTATAAATAAATGGAATAAAAGTTTTTATTAAAACTAATTCAAAACCTTCCTATGCTAGCATAGATACAGAAATCAAATTTCAACTAGCTACAAGAACATAATAACAGTCCTTTAAATCTAATCTAACACCAGATGGTAATCAAAGAGGGTAAGTTCCAATGACCTCTGCAGTAATTTTTATTCCATTACCAACTCGAAAGATCATGTCATCTTTCCTCAACCTCCTACTTTCTATCAGACCCTGCATTGAGGTACATATATGAGCACTCGAGCCAGAGTTTAATACCCAACTAGAAGTAAAAGAAATCATAAGGTTAGATTCAATTACAAGCATACTTTCGAAAGGTTTATCATCCATTTTGGTCTTTAGGCTCTTTAGGTATTTTGGACAGTTTCTCCTCCAGTGGCCTTTAACATGACAGTGAAAATACTTTCCCTTTGCTTCAGCCTCCTTTGGACCATCCTTCTTCAGCTTGCTCTCTTTCCTCTACTTCTTCATAGATTTAACATTCTTCCTTCCAGTAGACTCTCTTAAAAGAAGAAGTCCGCTCCACAATGAGAACAGTGTCCCTCAACTTTTCAAGGTATCCTTCGTAGTGACCAACATGTTGACGAGTTAGAAAATAGTGCAGTCAAGTTTGTTCATATAAAATTCATAATGAATTGACTATATGAACTAGTAAAAGGTTAAAGGATCAGATCCATCTACAATTCTTTTTGTATATGCTGCCCGAGCTTTTCAAGCTCTTCAATATCCTTGATCACTGTCATACAGTGCTCGTGGACAGACCTGTCCTTCACGCATCTTCAGATTGAAGAGTCTCTTGGATACTTCAAAGTATACAGTATGGTTCTCCTCATCATACAATTCTTGTAGGTGAGTGATCATGACCCAGATAGTGGGCATATGCTTGTGCTGACTTTACAACTCATTTGTCATGGATGCCAGCACATAGCACTTGACCCGACTGTCTTTATCCATTAACTTCTCAAAAGTAGCTCTTTGCTCAATAGTAAGACAGTTTGGTAGCACTACAGGATCCTGGTCGAGAACATGGCTTAACTTTTCTGAGGTCAGGATAATCCTGAGATTTCTGAGCCAGTCTTTGAAATTATTATCAATCAAATGATTGGTTTCAAGGATGGAGGCTAGAAGATTTGAGGCTGACATTGTTTAACTGTGAAAGTAGAGATTCAAGTTAGACTTTTGTACTTAATATTTAATTTACTTCTAGAGACTTTAAGATGCAAACAATGACTCTCACTAATTTATCGGATCCATCTACTCCTCGAGAAGAAAATAAAAACCCTAATACAACAAAAGATTCTTAGTGGGTGCTGCAGTCCCATCGATAACATGCACCTCACCTAACAGTTATTGATAACATGCACACTGATGCATGAGAAACTCTTTGCCTAGATGCTTCACATGCATGTTGCAGTGACTTGATCTTTAAGTTATGTGCACTCACCTAACAATTATTATCCATACTTCTTACTTAAGCCCGACCCACTATTTACAAGCAGGTGCAAGGCTATATCATTGGGTCTCTCACCTAACAGTTATTAGGCCCAGCTCCATCTTTACCTTGGAGCAACTCTTTGCTAATAGAATGGTTGCGTGTTCTCGATGCAACTGAACCACTGCAAGCAGTCGAGAACAATCAATACCGGTAGCATGCTTGCATATCTACAATGGTGGAAGATCTATGGACTTAATATTTATAGAGAGATTTAGGTTTAGATCTCATTTAATCAATCATCATATGACCGATCTAACTGGCATGGGCTAAACCAAATCGCTAAGCAACTTAATTCAAAATCCAATCTTACAAATTGACCAGGTAAGTGGAGATCGATGGAGGTCCCCCATTGCCTTCCTTAAACATCAATAAATTGATCAGGTCAGCTAATGGAACTAATTAAATAATCATATCTCATTAACTTGTCTTAGACATCAATAGGTCGATTGATCAGAATTGGTAAGCTCAAGCAAATCAAGCTTAAACTAACAAGCCAAATTAAATCCTTAGGTTAATCAATTCTACATATGGGATTCAATCGATTTGATCAACAACAATTGTATGATCATTAACTTAATTGATATAATCTTAATTAACACTTGACTTGGTTTGATCAATTACTTAATCAAATTAGACCCATATGACTCAAATCAAAAAATTTAAATGCAATCCTATTACATGATCTAATTAATGATTTTTTCATGATCAAAACTCTCATGCACAAATATAAATTTTAGATTCTAAAATCATATTTCAAATCTAAATTCTTTACATAAAAATAATTTTTAAATATAAAAATAATTTTCAAATTTTTAACTCAGAAACACATATTATATATATGCATGTAAAATTAGATCTAAATAAAATTTCAGATCTAAAATGATATCATATATCTCATATACTAATCATGAATCAGATTAAAAGTAAATTTATGATCTAAATATATAAATATATAACATATATATGAATCAAAATAAAGATCATATAAAATTTTAGATTTTATGCATGCATCTATGTATCACATGAACATGAACTCGAACTCTTTCTAGATCAAAATTCAGATCTATGCATTCAATAACATATCAACTATATGTCCTAAAATTAAACTCAAAATCAAATTTTAGATTAGAAGATCTATCTATACATCTCATATATCAAGAAAAATTTGATTTTAAAATTTTTTCAAAAATATGTATATCAAAATTTAGTATATGAAATCTATGGCTCTGATACCGCTGTTGGAATTTGGAGTTTGGTGTATGCATATGTGTTTTAAAATTTTATTTTTTAAATAGTATAGTAGAGAATAAAATTAAAATACTTTTAATCTAAATTACGTATGCATGAAAATATAAAACCACATGGATCTATCTCATATGCTAAAATTGATATATGCTGAAATTCAAATTGTGGTCAGATCACATACCTGTTTTGCAATCTTTTTCTTCAAATCTGGATTTGAGAGAGAAGAGATTCTCTCTTAGCCACAAAAGTATCCGACCTCTATAAGTATCTACTTGGGATCAGTCTGAAATAGTCCTCTTTAATCTAAATTTTTTTCTTCAAAAATTCAGCCAGCTGAATCTGAACAAAGCCTGAATCACGATCAATACTTGATTTCTTTCTTTGATCTTCTTCTTCTCCTCTTCTCTAGAGTTTCTTCTTGCTATGTACTGCTACCAGATATTAGAAATCAATAAGGAAGAGGCACCCAACAGCCTTGGGCATGGAACACCTTGGGATGCGCGTCCCAAGAGAAGGGGCGTGTAGAACGCCCAAGAGAGAAGAGAAAAGGGGAGCAAGAGAGGATGTGGAGACCTTCTATGGGTGTGGGGCTGCTAGTTTGGATGCTTTTAAAAATCTTAAAGGAGGTCCCTTTAAATAGGCACAAGGATTGAATCCTATTCGATCACATAATACAAGTCCTACTTGCATTGGGTCTTCTATTAACTTAAGTTATCTAACTTACTTTAGGAGACCGATTAGGGCCAACAATTAGAGGCCTTGCACCCATAATTAGACATCCTAAAACACACCTAAGAGATGCCCTATAGGAAAACTAAAAGCCCTCTAATCAATGGACACGCCCAACTTGATCAAATCAAGGTGGCGCCTAAGAATAACTATCAAGAAAATTAATTAGGGACTTGCACTCTTAATTTATATGATCCATAACCATAGACACCCAATAATTAGAGTCTTATGAATCTTATTCATATAGGTTATTAGTAGGTAATTAAGTTAGACTTATCTTATCAAATAAGTAATCCCAACGAAAAGAGAAATTGGATCCAACCATATGCGAGCAAGATTATCATGAACCTAATGAATTTCTTTAAATCCAATTGACACTTCATGAGCTTAATTGTTTATTCTAGACCTAATCCCTTTGTTGTATGACCCCATAGGTTCAATTCTATCTGATAGTGAGACATACAATGATCTCTATCATCGTATCATTGAAACTTTTTTCAATGGGTTGGAATAATTCTACTCTAACTCAGTAAGGATTGTCGATCCAGAACAATCCTAGTGAGCTTTCACAATCTACCATGACATCTAACAGTATATAGTGGCAACCCAGTAGAATGAAATGAATCTCTAGGTATAGTTAACATGTGATTCAGTCCTTCTATCGTGAGTCCCGACTAGATGGCAGGTCATGGATAAATCGTCAAACCTCAGCATTAGTCATATGATAGACTCGATTAGCTCAAGCCCAATTATGACTTCTATGGAAATTCTATTTCATCAATCACACTGCTGTGGCCACAGACTCTTGGATTTAGCCTTCCAAATTTCATAGGACTACTCCTCTCTATCAAAATTGATAGATCCTATCTTGATTGCATCCTATCCCTACAGTGGACCAACTGTCGCCAACATCTACTATAAGGACTCATTGAGACCCATATTTATGTATCAGTCAAACTCTAGCAGCCTCACTATGAGTAGCAGTGCCATCTCAAGTCAAAGGACCAATCACACAACTATAGCATCGAGATAATCACTGATGATCAAGTAAAAATTCAAGTGATCTCTCATATGGTCATGCTCTATACTAGTTCTTCTCTAACAACTATCCGCACTAGTCACCCTGTGTCTCTACATAGTAGATCAGAGACTCATCTATCTTGAAAGAAGTGATTTGTATGCCAGTCTATCTGGGTCTATCACCGTCTTCATGATGATCCTATGATCAGAAGCATTTAAGAATTAAATACATGTCTGTAATTCTCAACACCTTAAGAATATGTATCGAAACTAATTCTATGGATGATTCAAAGATACATCACACTTGAATAAAAAAGAACTTGCCCTTTTATTGATCATATCAATATATTAAGTACAAAATTATATCCTAAATTTATTATAATGTGTCGACCATATTGGCTTCTAGGATATACATCTAACACTTACCATACCATAACTCATATGGTGTGGTCGGAACGAATTTAGAGAAAATCTGATTCAAAAGATGAATCGCAAAAAGCAGTGCATGTCCCCAAAGAAAGACAAGAAGGTCTGTGAAGCTCATCATAGACCAGACCATATCTAATAAGGTCTAATTTCTTCTTTTGAATACTTCATTGAGCTGAGGCATCCCTGGATGTGTCCACTCTGAAACTATGCTATTATCTTTAAGATAAGCTTGAAATTCTCTACTAAGGTATTCTCCTCCTCGATCTGATCGAAGAACCTTTATAGATTTTTTGATCTATTTTTCTACTTCATGTTTGAACTATATGAATTTTTCAAAAGCTTCAGACTTTCAATGCATCAGATACATGAACCCATACCATGAATAATCATCGATAAACGTTATAAAGTAGACATAGCCACTCCTAGCTTATACATCAAATGGACCACACACATTAGTGTGTACCAGGGCTAATATCTTAGTGGCTTTTTCTCCTGATCCCACAAAGGGCAGCTTGACTATTTTTCTTTAAAGATATGATTCACAGACTGAATACGACTCGAAAGTCAATGGTATGAGAAAATCATCTTTCTCCAATTTATTGAGTCTGTCCTCTCCAATATGGCCTAATCTAAGATGCCATAGTTACTTTTGGCCAATCCTATCTCTAGGTCTCTTAGACCCTATGATATTTATTATTTACTTATTAATGTTTACACTTGCATCCGTATGCAAATGGTAAAGACCATCAATCAAGAAAGTACGTGCAATAATTTTATGTTTAAAATAAATTAAACATATATTTTTATTGAAATAAAAATTATAATTATTCTGTGCCAACACAGAGATAGAAATCAAATTTCTACTGACTACAGGTACATAATAATAGTCTTTGAAAAGCAAACTAAGTCCTAACGATAGTCCCAGAGGATAAGTTTCGATGGCCACAACAGCAACCCTTGCTCCATTATCGATCTAGAGAGTGATCTTACCTTCCCTCAGCCTCCTAACTTCTTCAAGATCCTGCATAGAAGTGCACAAATAAGCACTTAAACTAGAATCAAGAACCCAACTAGAAGAAGAAAAAATTGTTAGATTAGTTTCAATAATGAGCAATTCAGATGTACCTTTAGAAAGCCCATCCTTCTTCCTGCTCTTGACAGTCACCAGTAGGCCGAATAGTTCCTTCTCCAATGACCTTCGATGTTGCAATGAAAATATTTTTCTTTGTCGTCGGCCTTCTTTGAAATTTATTTCTTGGGCTTGGCCTCATTCTTCTGCTTCTTTGTGGCTTTTTCTTCTTCTTAAAAGAAGACTTCCTTTTAGAGGAAGTCCGCTGCACAGCTAGAACTATATCTCTTGAACTCTTTAAGGTGCCCTCTATAGTCACCAGCATATTCAATAACTCAGGCAAAGTAGCATCGATCTTATTCATATAGTAGTTCATGATGAACTACCCATATGAATCAGGAAGAGACTAGAAAATCATATCCACCTATAATTTCTTATCCATTTTTATATCGAGCTTCTGAAGCTCCTTTATGTCCTTGATTATTGTTAGATAATGATCATTGACAGACTGCCCATCATGCATCTTCACTCTGAAAAGTCTCCAGGAGACCTCAAAGCAAGCTATGCAACTCCGCTCACCATACAACTCTTGCAGATGAACCAACATCTCTCTGACAGTCCTCATGCTTCATGCTGTTGTGGAAGATCATTGGACATGGATGCTAAGATGTAGCACTTTGTCTTGTTATCTTGATCCATCCATTTCTCAAGTGTAGCTCATTGATCAGCAGAAAGACAAATAGGTAACACAGGTGCTTCTTAGTCTAGGACATGGGTGAGTTTCTCAGAGTTAAGAATAATTCTCAGATTTTGGATCCAATCTTTTGTAGGAACCAGATCTAGGGTTTCAGGGTTAGATCTTGAAACTTTTTCAAGATCATACAGCGGAAGACAAAAATAAATCAAAATTTATTTTCTAAAACTAGAGAATCTCTAGATGTAAGATCCTATTACATGATTATTACATAGCATTAAATCAGAAATTAAAATATATAAATATAGCATGAACTACATGTTGATCATATCAACATATTTCTATACTACATCTAATGTATGTATTAAATAAAAGATAAGATCTATTACCTTGCAAGTTAGACGTTCTAACCTCGCTGATCCGGGTATAAGGATGATGTTGCAAGCCGCACATGCGTCCGGCCTCTAGGAGTCGTCCACACGAGCCCACGAATCTCGATCAGAAGTCCTGCTTCAGAAAATCAGCACAGTATGATAGTACTGCGCTGATCTTTCTTTAGTGGTTGATCAGGTCCTTCCTTCTTCTTGATTTGGACTCTTCCAAAGATAGAAAGTAGAAGGAGGAGTTTCAGATCTGAGACACTCTCAGGAAACTCAAGATGGAGGGAGGAAAGATATGAAAACAAATAACCCTAGAAGAAGACCCTCTTCTTCTTCTCATTTTTCTCTCTAGATACCCTAACTTGTATCTTTTATATCTCCATGATCCAAAGGTATTTTTCTCTGATTTTTGGGTGGCCCAAATGCCTCTCAAATCTCTATCTTCTCCAAAAATTTCATGAAGAAACTTATTTTATATAGAGAGATATGATAGAGTCCTTGTCTAGGTCAAATACCTAGCCAAGGCTTATCCAAACATGGCAAGTTAAGGGGCACCCAACTCTTGAGCACCTCCTCCTTATTTTCATGTATGGATCATCAAAAAATAGTACACAATGTGTACCCTAAAAGTCATAAAAATTTCAAAAAAAATTTGGATAAATTCGATGCAAAATTGAAAGAGTTTTGGATTTCTAAAACTCTATCTCATAGAATTCGAAATCCAAACTTATTCCTCTTTGATTTGATCCAAACCACCTTCCATGTAAGAAAGAAGAGAGGAAACCTTTTGTGAACGTGGGAGAGACCTGGGAGAGGGCTTTTGTCACACAAAATAAGAGGAGATTGATGTTGAATGAGAGAGAGGGCATGGGGAAGCTTATGTGGCGCAAGGTGGAATCCTAGTCTTACTAGGATTCTATCTTATGACTTGTTTTAATTTGGTTTCTCAAACCAAATCAAACCAAAATTAGATCAACCTAATTAAAATAGGTCTTAACCCAATTAAGAATTAATTTAATCAGATTAAATTAAATTTAAATCTGATTTAATTTTCTAATCAAATTAGAAATTAGATTGACCCAAGTCCTAGTTGAACTAGGACTAGTTTTTCCTTGCACTTGGCTTATCCAATAAACCAATTGGACTTGATCCAATCAAGCCCAAACAAATCTAATTAAATTATATTTAATTAGACTTAATCTCAACCCATTGTCTTAATCAAATTAAGCCAATTAGAAATCGAATTGCTAATCATCCTCCTGCAACACTTGCACTGCGTTAAATGTCAATCGTATTGATCATTTAACCCTAGAATGATTCTTAATCGTTGATCAACCATCCGATCAGATCATGAACTCTAATGTGTGTGACCTCATAGGTCCGAACCTAAGTCGGTAGTATAAGAATAAATTTTTGTACCAATCGAAGTGACCATCTAGCAATGGTACCCGACGATCGGATAGGTCAATATGTAGAACAACACCTTAGAACCCATGCGGATATAGTTTTCATATAATTCATCTCCTTGACCAAAATGATCATAGGACACCCCAGAGTTCTACTGTCAACTCTGATCAGGTTGTCCACATTGTATTTCAAAATATCAAATCCATCTGATGGATTATCCTGGCCAAGGTTTTGCTAAATTGAAATACAGCGACTCATTCTTCTCCAACTCTTGGAGTGGTCAATCCCATCTCGATCACACTCTGACTTCGCAAGTACTTGACTGTGCCCAGAAGCCTTCCATCCCTGAATTAGAAATTCAGTTAGTCCAGTACCAAAGCACAGTGAGTTGCTTGCAAGTCACTGAGGCGATCTCAAGTCTAAGGGACACTTATACCTATATCCCATCAGAGACATTCTCGACAGCAGAATACTCTGGAGTTGGTCATGTTCATTGATGATGTACCAGTACATCTCACCTATATGCCATACCAGTGTCTCCACACTCTTTGGTTAAGAGGACAACCAACCCATATGGCCTACAGCGATCTTGCTCGATAGAAGCTGTCGTCCTTATTAACAGCCTATCATTTGGTCGTGAACTGTTTTAAGGACTAATCGATAAATTCTCTCTTTATCGAATCTAAATAGTCTATGGACTTCATCATAACAATGGAGTTCATTAGAAGATGAAAGCTTATGATAAAATACCAAATATATTTTATTTATTAAAAATCAATTACAATACTTGGTTGCTCAACCGTCAATAGCTTGACGATTGCTTTTTGGGACACATTTCCCAACAACTCCCACTTGTCCTAAAGCCACTCGGCACAGTATCTAATACCCATCTTTGACTTGTGGTTGTCGAACTCCTTTATCGCTAGGGCTTTAGTGAAGGGGTCGGCTAGGTTCTCCTTTCCGTCGATCTTCTGAAGGTCGACGTCACCTCATCCACGATCTCCCGAACCAGGTGAAGTAGCGCAAGATGTGCTTCGTCCGCTGATGTGCTTTGGGTTCCTTCGCCTGAGCTATGGCACCAGTGCTGTCGCAGTAGAGAAGGATCGGACCATCGAGGGAGGGTGCTACTCTGAGCTTGTTGATGAATTTCCTCAGCCACACAGCTTCCTTCGCGGCATCCGATGCTGCGATGTACTCTGCTTCACAAACAGAGTCCACCACAGTATGTGCTTGGAACTCTTCCAGCAGATAGCTCCACCATTCAAAGTAAAGATATAACCCGATACGCTCTGCTGTCATCATGGTCAGATTGGAAGCTAGAGTCTGTGAACCCCATAAGTTTCAGATCTGACTCACCATAAACCAACCATTGGTCCTTAGTATTTCTCAAATACTTAAGGATGGATTTAACCACTTTCAGTGATTTTCTTCAGGATCAGATTGGTATCTACTCACTGCTCCTAGTGAGTATGCCACATCTGGTCTTGTACATATCATGGCGTACATGATACATCCCATGGCTGAAGCATATGGGACTCTACTCATACGCTCTCTCTCTTCAGGAATTGTCGGACAATCCTTCTTAGAGAGAGAAATTCCTTGGCCTATCGGTAGATAGCCTTCTTAGAATTCTCCATGCTGAACCTCTTCAGCACATGTCTATGTACATGGACTGGGATAACCCAAGCATCCTTTTAGATCTATCTCTATAGATCTTCATCCCTAGGATGTAGGATGCTTCACCCAAGTCCTTCATGGAGAACTGTGATGACAATCAAACTTTTATTCCCTGTAGTGCGGGATGTCATTTCCGATTAAGAGAATGTCATCCACGTACTAGACAAGGAATACCACAACTGGACCATTTGCCCATTTATAGATGCAGGGCTCTTCTCCATTCTTAATGAAGCCATACGTTTTGATCACCTTATCAAAATGCATGTTCCAACTCCGAGAAGCTTGCTTCAATCCATAAATGGATCTCTGAAGCTTGCACACCTTGGACTCATCTGTGGATGTAAACCCCTCAGGTTGTATCAATACACCTCTTCGGTCAGCTCTCCATTCAGGAAAGCTGTCTTTACATCCATCTGCCAGATCTCATAATCCAGATGGACAGCTATTGCAAGCATTATCCGAATGGATTTGAGCATTGCCACAGAGAAAAATGTCTCGTCATAGTCAATACCATAACGTTGACGATACCCCTTGGGACCAGACGGGCTTTATAGGTCTCCACCTTTCCGTCTGTGCCCCTCTTCCTTTTGAAGATCCATTTACACCCAATAGGTTTAACCCCTTAGGTGGGTCAACCATGTCCATACATCGTTGACCTTCATGGACTCCATTTGGATTTCATGGCTTCAAGCCATTTCTTGGAATCAGATCTCTGCATTGCATATAGGTGATCGGATCCTCATTATTCTCATCAAGTTCGATGGGATCACCGTCTCGATCCAAGAGACTGTAGTATCTGTCCGGCTGATGCGGTACTCTATCGGATCGCCTTAATGGTGCAGGTACATTGGGCTCCGGATCTGATCTAATCATATTCGACTCAGGTTCACCTATTGGTGTCAGTCCTTCTACCTGTTGAACTTCATGAAGTTCAACCTTAGAGGCAACGGTTCCTTCACCAAGGAACTCCTTTTCTAAAAAGATTGCCTTAAGGCTGACGAACACCTTTTGTTCATCAGCATGGTAGAAAAAATACCCTTTTGTCTCTTTGGGGTACCCTATGAATGAGCATTTGTCAGACCTAGGTCCAAGTTTGTCTGTGACTAATCATTTGACATAGGCCGGGCACCCCCAGACCCTAAGGTATGAAAGTGCTGGCTTACGTCCTGTCCATATCTCATATGGAGTCTTAATTACAGACTTACTTGGAATCCTATTTAACAGATAACAGGTCGATTCAAGTGTATATCCCCAGAAGGATATCGGCAAGCTAGCAAAACCCATCATGGATCGGACCATGTCTAACAGAGTCTGATTCCTCCTTTCAGACACACCATTATACTGTGGTGTTCCTGGAGGAGTCCATTGGGAGAGAATCCCATTCTCTCCTAGATATGTGAGAAACTCACTAGAAAGGTATTCTCCTCCTCGATCAGATCGAAGAGTTTTAATACTCTTCCAGTTTATTTTTCTACTTCACTTCAGAATCGTTTGAACATTTCAAATAAATCCGACTTATGTTTCAT
Source organism: Elaeis guineensis (assembly GCF_000442705.2). Lineage (NCBI taxonomy): Eukaryota > Viridiplantae > Streptophyta > Magnoliopsida > Arecales > Arecaceae > Elaeis > Elaeis guineensis. The sequence continues at coordinate 78,396,264 of NC_026000.2, forward strand.
CAGATAGACATATCCATATCGGGATAGGTCATCCGTGAAAGTTATGAAGTAGAAATATCCACCTCTAGCACTAGTGCTCATGAGCCCGCATACATCAGTATGTACTAGGCCCAAGAGCTCAGTAGCTCTCTCACCTTTTCCAGTAAAAGGTGACTTGGTCATTTTACCAAGAAGACAGGACTCACAAGTTGGAAGTGATTCACAATCACTGACTTCAAGGATTTCCTCTTGAGTCAACCTGTTTATTCTGTTCTTGTTTATATGACCTAGCCTACAGTGCCATAAGTAGATATCTGACACACTATCTAATCTAGGGTGCTTGCCAGTAGAATAGACTCTTATTAGGCTTGATCTTTTTGGTCTGGCTCTGCACTGATGTCCCAACCTGAACTTGCACCTTCTTACTTTCTTCTTCTTGTTCTTCTTCCCTTTTTCAAAGGATCGAGAACCAAAAGACGAATCTCCCACTAAGTTCATCGACTCCTTATGGAGTTGGTGATCTTTCTCAAAGTTCTAAAGCAACCTCAGTAATCCTGGTAGTTTACTTCAGGCTTTGTCATTCTATAATGAGTGAGGAATGGGAGATAAGACATGGGCAGCGAGTTCAGTATTGCATCTTTCCCAAGCTGCTCATGCAAGGAAAAGCCGAGCTTGCTCAATCGTTCCATCAGCTCGATCATGTACAATACATGATCAGTGATAGAGGCACAATCCCACATTTTGGCATTGAAGATGGCACAACTAGTCTTGTGCCTCTCCACGTCATCGGGTGTGCCAAAGGCATCCTCCAACACTTGTAGCATGTCCTTTGGCTGAGCCATCTCGAATCTGTGACTGAACTCATCGCTCATGGCAGCCAGCATGATACATGCACCGTGGTCCAGTCACTGAGCCACTTTGGTAAGTGTCTCTGACTGTTCCACGTGCATTGATAGCTGGCTCCTCAGGTGCAGGATCCATTATCACATATAGGATCCGTTCATACTCCAGAACTATCTTCAACTTTCGGTACTAGCTACCGAAGTTGGGTCCCACCAACTTATCATTGTCCAACAATGATCGGAGCGATAGGAAAGTGGCAATATTTGCACAAAGGAGAACCATAACCTAATTAGTAATTGATTCATTAAACCTAAAGATTTGGACTTTAATCAAAAGGTTTCTCCCACTATTTTATTCGAATTGGTAGCCTCTACCTCCAATTCGAGGAATTACCCTAATTCCTTAGTAGGTACTAGAATCCACTTAGACTGCACACAAGCTCAACTTTGGTTGGCCAACCTATGTACATCTAAGGGTAGGTTCATAACCAATTGTTTCTCTAAATAATTTCTAGTAATTTTAATTTTGCCTCAGAAACCTAATCAGTAGGCTTTGGCCTCCACTGTAAGGATCTGGTTAGGTCCAACCGTTAACATGATCATACTTGATGTATCTAACCAACGAATGATTAAGCCCAACTTTGATTGGCTCACCTAACCACCATTAGAGAGACACTTCCAATGATGAGTGATAATTCCATTAGTCAACAAGCACCAGGCCTTTGGGTCTGTAATGATTATTGAGTTAATGGACTCATTATCAAACACCTTAATGGGAGGCTATGACTCAGTTATCTCCATAATTTTATCATTTTAAGGACCTAATAATTTTAAAAAATTTAAATAATATAGAGGATGAGGTCAGATGAATCAGCTTATCATGATCCTCCCACTGGCTTCACCAAGTCAGCTTAAGGGAGACCATTAAAAGGACTGGTCTAGGAGTACCTAAATCAGTCACACTGATTTACCTAGTTGACATGGGTCAGCTCGAATAGTCAAGTGATCCGATCAAAATATAATTTCACCAAGAGGCCAGGTAAGTTCGATCAGTGGGAGGGTCTGCCAAAGCTTGCCTTAGACACCATCAGAAATGGCTAGGTAAGCGGGCTCCCAATTAAAAACCACTGGTCTGGTTTACCTTAGACACCAACTGGTTTAATTAGTTTCGATTAGATCAACCTAACAGTTCGTGCTAGACCGCTTAGCCAAGAATCAAGTCCATTTGGTTCTCGTTAAAGACATGGACTTGACCAACTACAACTATTGTAATTGATCTAGAGAATCCTTGACCCAATCTAAGACAACAATTGATTAGATTTAGTAAATTCTCTAATTAAGTCCATCTTTAATCTAACCATAGGTCTAACCCAATTAATGGACCTAATTCCCACTAACCCATTAACCCAATGTGTTATGATTTATGTCTTAGGTTCTTCAATTCACAATCCTAGAACCTAATCAAATAACTTCTTAATTCTTAATTAAGTTTTGGGCTGAGGGTTAGGTTCGACTTTTTAAAAAATAATTTTATATTTGTAAAATAATTTTACAATATGATTCTACCAATCATATTGCATATTTGATTCATAATCAAGATACAAGTGAAATAAACATGAAACTACTTTAGATCTAATCTAAACAGGTTCATGTAATTGAAATAATTTCAACTTTAAATAATTTCTTTGCACAAAAATTATTAACAAAGAGATTTTATTTTAGATTTAAACATCTTTTAAATCTAATAAATCATAAATTTAATCTAAATCATATCTAACAAATTTATGATTAAAGATAGATCTACACAAACTAGGACAATCTCTGTACTGTAAGGGGTAAACCTTACAGCAGGACAACCTTGCAGTTCGTGATTGATCTAAAATTTTAATTTTAGATTTAATAATTAGATTATAAATTAGATCTAATCTAAGAAATAATCTAAGCATATATAAATAATCATGTAATAAAGAACCTGGGCTCTGATACCAATTGTAGGAACCAGATCTAGGGTTTCAGGGTTAGATCTTGAAATTTTTTCAAGATCATACAGCGGAAGACAAAAATAAATCAAAATTTATTTTTTAAAACAGAGAATTTTTAGATCTAAATTTTATTACATGATTATTACATAGCATTAAATTAAAAATTAAAATATATAAATATAGCATGAACTACATGTTGATCATATCAACATGTTTCTATACTACATCTAATGTATGTATTAAACAATAGATCAGATCTATTACCTTGCAAGTTAGATGTTCTAACCTCGTTGATCTAGGCTTAAGGATAATGTTGCAAGCCGCACACGCATCCAGCCTCTAGGAGTCATCCACACGAGCTCATGAATCTCGATCAGAAGTCCTGCTTCAGAAAATCAGCATAGTATGTTAGTAATGCGCTGATCCTTCTTTGATAGTTGATCAGGTCCCTCCTTCTTTTTGATTTGGACTCTTCCAAAGATGAAAAGTAGAAGGAGTTTCAGATCTGAGATGCTTTCAGAAAACTTAAGATGGAGGGAGGAAAGATATGAAAACAAACAACCCTAGAAGAAGACCCTCTTCTTCTTCTCATTTTTCTCTCTAGACACCCTAACTTGTGTCTTTTATATCTCCATGACCCAAAGGTTTTTCTCTCTAATTTTTGGGTGTCCCAAAGGTCTCTCAAATCTCTATCTTCTTCAAAAATTTTATGAAGAAACTTATTTTATATAGAGAGATATGATAGAGTCCTTGTCTAGGTCAAATACCTAGTCAAGGCTTATCCAAACATGGCAAGTTAAGGGGCACCCAACTCTTGAGCACCTCCTCCTTATTTTCATGCATGGATCACCAAAAAAGGGTGTACAATGTATCCTAAAAGTCACAAAAATTTCAAAAAAAATTTGGATAAATTCGATGCAAAATTGAAAGAGTTTTGGATTTCTAAAACTCTATCTCATAGAATTTGAAATCCAAACTTATTCCTCTTTGATTTGATCCAAACCACCTTCCATGTAAGAAAGAAGAGAGGAAACCTTTTGTGAATGTGGGAGAGACCTGGGAGAGGGCTTTTGTCACACAAAATAAGAGGAGATTGGTGTTGAATGAGAGAGAGGGCGTGGGGAAGGCCTATGTGGCGCAAGGTGGAATCCTAGTCTTACTAGGATTCTATCTTATGACTTATTTTAATTTAGTTTCTCAAACCAAATCAAACCAAAATTAGATCAATCTAATTAAAATAGATCTTAACCCAATTAAGAACCTAATTTAATTAGATTAAATTAAATTTAAATCTGATTTAATTTTTTAATCAAATTAGAAATTAGATTGACCCAAGTCCTAGTTGAACTAGGACTAGTTTTTCCTTGCACTTGGCTTATCCAATAAACCAATTGGACTTGATCCAATCAAGCCCAAACTAAATCTAATTAAATTATATTTAATTAGACTTAATCTCAGCCCATTGTCTTAATCAAATTAAGCCAATTAGCAATTAAATTGCTAATCGATCCTCCTGCAATACTTGCACTGGGTTAAATGTCAATCGTATTGATCATTTAACCCTAGAACGATTCTTAATCGTTGATCAACCATCCGATCGGATCATGAACTCTAATGTATGTGACCTCATAGGTCCAAACCTAAGCTAGTAGCATAGGAATAAATTTATGTACCAATCGAAGTAACCATCTAGCAATGGTATCCAACGACCGGATAGGTCGAATGTGTAGAACAACATCCTTAGAACCCATGCAGATATAGTTTTCATATAATTCATCCCCTTCACCAAAATGATCATAGACACCCCAAAATTTAACTGTCAACTCTGATCAGGTTGTCCACATTGTATTTCAAAATATCAAATCCATCTGATGGATTACCCTGGCCAAGGTTTTGCTAAATTGAAATACAGTGACTCATTCTTCTCCAACTCTTGGAGTGGTCAATCCCATCTCGATCACACTCTGACTTTGCAAGTACTTGACTGTGCTCAGAAGCCTTCCATCCCTGAATTAAAAATTCAGTTAGTCCAGTACTAAAGTACAGTGAGTTGCTTGCAAGTCACTGAGGCGATCTCAAGTCTAAGGGACACTTATACCTATATCCCATTAGAGATATTCTCGACAGCAGAATATTCTGGAGTTGGTCATGTTCAATGATGATGTACTAGTACATCTCACCTGTATGCCATACCAGTGTCTCCACACTCTTTGGTTAAGAGGACAACCAACCCATATGGTCTACAGCGACATATGCTCGATAGAAGCTGTCATCCTTATTAACAGCCTATCATTTGGTCATGAACTGTTTTAAGGACTAATTGATAAATCCTCTCTTTATCGAATCTAAATAGTCCTAAGGACTTCATCATAACAATGGAGTTCATTAGAAGATAAAAGCTTATGATAAAAATATCAAATATATTTTATTTATTAACAAATCAATTACAATACTTGGTTGCTCAACTGTCAACAGCTTGACGATTGGCTTTTTGGGACACATTTCCCAACATCTTTGTACTTGGTGTCAGTCAACCTATTTGTATCGAGGATTCGAGCTAAGGGGTTTGAACTTGACATGGTTATCTATAGAGAGAACAATTTTTAGTTAGATTTTGTACTTATAAGATTGTTTGTTCTAGAAACTTTAAAAATAAACAAAAGTCTCCCACTATTTCTTCGAATCTCCCATACTCTTCGGGTGGAGAAATAGAAACCTATATATGATCGGTTTCAAATGAGTACTGCGATCCCATTAATCTATACACACTTTACCTAACAGTTATTGATGAGTACGGATCAATGAGTGGACAATACTTTATCCATTGCTTCACTAAGCAAGATGTAGTGGGCTTGATCTCTATGTCTTGTGGCCTCACCTACCAGTTATTGATATATTTCTTAATTAAGTCAGACCCATCGTTCACCAGTGGACATAAAGCCATCATTGAGACCCTCACCTAACAGTTATTGGATCCAACCTCATCTCTACCTCCAGATATTAAATATCAATAGAGTGGTTGTACCTTCTTGATGCAACTGAACCACTGTAACTAGTCGAGAACGATCAACGTAAGGAAGGCACCCATCTTTCTATAATGATGGAAGACCTTTAGACTTAATATATAATAAGGAGATTTAGGTTTAGATCTCTTCTAAATCAGCAGATCTGACATCTGACTAATTAAATTAGATCAGCACATCAATATGTCTAACCATCCTAGTTGGCATGGGTGAACTCGAGTCAACAAGTAACCTAACATAAAACTGAATCTCCCAAGATGGCCAAGTAAGTTAAGATGCATGGGGGTCTCCCCATTGCTTTCTTTAGACACCAATCAAAATTGATCAAGTCAGACAATGAAATTAATTAAATAATCACCATCTAAATACTTACCTTAGACATCAAATTGATCGATTAAAATTGATTAGGTTAACCTATTGAAACAGGCTCGAACCATTGAGCAAAATTTGATCTTGAGTCAATCAACTCACATCAAAATATGAATCAATGGGACTAACTATAACTAAACTCAATTTTGAGCCATTTTGATCTAATCCTAATCAGCCATCGATTAGGTTTAATCAACAGCTCAAAATCGAAAATGGGTTCTAGCATGATCTAATCAATTAGACCCTAATTGTAATTTGATCACTAGACCTAATTTGTTTAACCCATACCCACATGCAACAACATAATTTTAGATCTAAAAATAATTTTTAGATTATATTTTATTGCATACAATTAGTGGCTTATGATCTTGAAACTATTTTAGATCTAAACCTAATTTTATATATCAAATATATGTAGTTTCAAATCTAAATTAAATATGCATCATATATACATTAAATTTTAAATCTAAAACTAAATTTAAATATATAAAATACATATAAAATTAGATTTAAAATAATAATTAAAATATTTTAAATTTTTTTTTCAAAAATTGATTCATATTAAACTAGGATAATCTTTACAATATAGGGGGTAAACCCTATATCAGGACAAACTTATATTAGTCTGATATGAACTTCTAATCATTCTAATTTTAAATCTAAATTAAAATTAAACATATAATATATGTTAATTTTTAGATCTAAAAAATTTGATTTAATTACTTTGAAAATAATTTTCAAAATTGATCAATCATGTGCTAGGACAGCCTTTGTAATATAGGAGGTAAATATTGAGAAATATGTCCCAAAAGCCAATCGTCAAGCTGTTGACGGTTGAGCAACCAAGTATGGTAATTGATTTATTAATAAATAAAATATATTTGATATTTTCATCATAAACTTTCATCTTCTAATGAACTCCGTTGTTATGATGAAGTCTTTAGGACTATTTAGATTCGATAAAGAGAGAATTTATCGATTAGTCCTTAAAACTGTTCACGACCAAATGATAGGCTGTTAATAAGGATGACAGCTTCTATCAATCATAGGTCGCTGTAGGCCATATGGGTTGGTTGTCCTCTTAACCAAGGAGTGTAGAGACACTGGTATGGCATACAGGTGAGATGTAAGGGTATATCATCATTGAACATGACCAACTCCAGAGTATTCTGCTGTCGAGAATATCTCTGATGGAATATAGGTATAAGTGTTCTTTAGATCTGAGATCACCTCAGTGACTTGCAAGCAACTCACTGTGCTTTGGTACTAGACTAACTGAATTTTGAATTCAGTGATGGAAGGCTTCTGGTCATAGTCAAGTACTTGCAAAGTCAGAATATGATCAAGATGGGATTGACTACTCCAAGAGTTGGAGAAGGAGTTACTGTATTTTAATTTAGCAAAACCTTGGCCAGGATAATCCATCAGATGGATTTGATATTTTAAAATACAATGTGGACAACCTGATCAGAGTTGACAGTTGAACTTTGAGGTGTCCTATGATCATTTTGGTCAAGGGGATGAATTATATAAAAACTATATCCACATGGGTTCTAAAGATGTTGTTCTACACATTCGACCTATCCGGTCGTCAGGTACCATTGCTAGATGGTCACTTCGATTGGTATAAAAATTTATTTCTATGCTATCGACTTAGGTTCGAACCTATGAGGTCACACACATTAGAGTTCATGATCCGATCGGATGGTTGATCAATGATTAAGAATCATTTTAGGGTTAAGTGATCAATACGATTGACATTTAACCTAGTGCAAGTATTGCAGGAGGATCGATTAGTAATTCGATTGCTAATTGACTTAATTTGATTAAGCCAATGGGCTGACAATAAGTCTAATTGAATATAATTTAATTAGATTTGATTTGGACTAGATTGGATCAAGTCCAATTGGTTTATTGGATAAGCCAAGTGCAAGAAAAAAAATTAGTCCTAGTTCAATTAGGACTTGGGTCAACCTAATTTCTAAATTTATTAGAAAATTAAATCAGATTTAAATTTAATTTAATCTGATTAAATTAGGTTCTTAATTGGGTTAAGACCTATTTTAATTTGGTTGATCTAATTTTGATTTGATTTGATTTGAGAAATCAAATTAAAATAAGTCATAAGATAGAATCCTAGTAAGACTAAGATTTCACCTTGCACCACATAAGCCCCCCCACGCCCTCTCTCTTATTCCATGCCAATCCCCTCTTATTTTGTGCAACAAAAGCCCTCTACCAGGTCATTTCTATATCCAAAAGGTTTCCTCTCTTCTTTCATATATGGAAAGTGGTTGTGGATCAAATCAAAGTAGGAATAAGTTTGGATTTCAAATTCTATGAGATAGAGTTTTAGAAATCCAAAACTCTTTCTTTTTTGCATTGAATTTACTCAGATTTTTTTTAAAATTTTTGTGGCTTTTAGGGCATATATTGTGCATCCTTTTCTGGTGGTCCATGTATAAAAATAAGAAGGAGGCACCCAAGAGTTGGGCGCCCCTTATCTTGCCATGTTTGGATAAGCCTTGACTAGGTATTTGACCTAAACAAGGACTCTATCATATCTTTCTCTATAAAATGTGTTTCTTCATAAAATTTTTGAAGATACATAGAGATTTGAGAAACCTTTAGAACATCAAAAAATTAGAGAGAAAATCCTTTGGGTCATGGAGATATAATAGACACAAGATAGGATGTCTAGGAGAGAGAAAAGAGAAGAAGAAGAGGGTCTTCTTCTAGGGTTGTTAGTTTCATCTCTTCCCTTCCTCCATCTTGAGTTTTTCTGAGAGTATCTCAGATCTAAAACTACTCCTCCTACTTCTCATCTTTGGAAGAGCCCAAATCAAGAAGAAGGAGGCACCTGATCAACCATCGAAGAAGGATCAGCGCAGTACTAGCATACTGTACTGATTTTCTGAAGCAAGATTTTTGATCGAGATTCGTGGGCTCGTGTAGATGACTCCTAGAGACCGGATGCATGTGCAGTTTATAACATCATCCTCAAGCCCAGATCAGTAAGGTTAGAACATCTAACTTGCAAGGTAATAGATCTGATCTATTAATTAATACATACATTAGATGTAGTATAGAAACATGTTGATATGATCAACATGTAGTTCATGCTCTATATATTTTAATTTCTGATTTAATGCTATGTAATAATCATGTAATAAAATTTTAGATCTAAAAATTTTCTAATTTTAAAAAATAAATTTTGATTTATTTTAGTCTTCCGCTATCTGATCTTGAAAAAATTTCAAGATCTAACCCTGAAACCCTAGATCTGGTTCCTTCAATTGGTATCAGAGCCAGGTTGTTTATTACATGACTATTTATACATGCTTAGATTATCTCTTAGATTAGATCTAATTTATAATCTAATTATTAAATCTAAAATTAAAATTTTAGATCAATCATGAACTGCAAGGTTGTCCTGCTGTAAGGTTTATCCCTTACAGTGCAAAGGTTTGAAGGAAAAATTACCTTTTTCCTTTGTAGGATCTTTCAGATTTTATCAAATCTGAGATGAAATAATTTAAAAATTTTATCCTATACTATTTTAGATCTAATATCTATTAGATCTAATTTTATTATCTGATATTTAAAATCTAAAATTAAATCTAAAAGTATGAGAAGTATAGACATACCTCAAGGGTAATCTGATTATCCTGTAAATGATCTCAGCACAGCCCGAGGTTCTGATGTAGCCATGCAAGCATCTGGCCTCTACCGGTATCCACTTAGGCAAGACCTAGAATGTCTTCTCCTCATGAATCTATGCTCCAAAAATCAGATCTCTATCTGATTTGAAAGTGCTTCAGAACTCCTTCTGAAGTTGGAGCAGCAGCCTGTCGAAGATGTCCTGCAGCCTTCCTATTCCAGGCATCACCACGCCTTGGACCTTTGCTAGATGGATATCCAACTCCTTGAACATGAAGAGGGAAGAGAGGAGAGCAAGGAGGATATAGAGAAGAGAAGAGAATTTTTTGTTTTGGCTGGGTATTGAGCAAAAACTTACAAACCCTAGGCGCAGATAGGGATTTTATAAACCCTGTATGCTGCGCAGTGCCACATCATTCGACCAATCAAAAAATTTTAATAAATTATGAAAAAATTTTGATTGGTGGAGTGATGTCATCTAATCATATTAGATAATAACCCCACCCTCTCTCCAATGTTGGCACCAACAATGGATAAGCACAAGGGAGATGGCGTCCAAGAGTCCATGTTGATCAAGACACCTTCCATTCTTATCCATTTGGGGTGCCCACTTTAATCCAATTGGGCTCACGCCATAATCTGATTATGGTGCCCAATTCAATATATATTTGGCATGTGGACACTCTACAAAATTCCTCTAATGAGCTCTCTTCAGTTTAAGACCCATATGTCAACATTTGACAGATGTCCTAAAATAAAATTGGCAAGTGACAGGAATTAGCAGGTGCTTGTCTTAAATTCATCTAATGAATTAAGACAAGCCTTTTCTAAGCTGGACATGCTTCATTTAGACTGAGAGAAATCTTCTCAAGATTCTCTGGATGAGTCAAAATATATTTGGCTCAGTCAAAATAGAAAAGATTACACTAGGAGAAAGTTAGGCTCAATCGTGTGCTAGCACGATTTCCTTGAACCTAATTGGATCTTATCCAAATCAATTGGGTTAGCCCAATTGATGACATCCAGATCCTAACCCTTGTTAGTGTGACCCAGTTAGGTTTAATTCTATATGGTAATGAGACATGTCATGATCTCATCATCGACATCATCGAAACGCCTTTCGATGGACCAAAACTCTTCTGATTCAGACAATTAGAATGATCGATTATCAATATCATTCTAATTGCTCCCAAATTCTACCAGTGACACCTAGCAGTATGTGATGGCAACCCATCAGAACTGAAGATGAACCTCTCAGTGCAACTACCTATATGATTGAGTTCCTCTATCATGAGTCCCGACTAAATTAGGGTTAAGGTGAACTCGTCAAACCCAACATCAGTCATATGAATCAATCGATTGATCCAAGTCTGATGTGAAACCCCAATGGAAAAATTTTTTCCATTATTTCACTCTGCCATGGCCATGGGCTTAAGGACTCAATCTTTCGATCATCATAGGACTACTCCTCTCATCTACCGAGGTTGATAGATCCCATCTTGGTGCGACCTAGTTCCTACAATGAATATGCTACAGCTAACATACACCTCAGGGTTTCAAATGGCTAGAAGACTGAGTTATGGTGTAGTTAAACTATAACACACTCAAGGTGAACCATCGATGCACCTCAGGTCAAAGAATTAGACACACAACTACAACATCAAGCTAGTCATCGACGAGAAGGTAGACTTCCTTATGACTGCTCAATATGGTCACGCTCGGTACTCTCGTTCTCAATAAATACCTGTACTCTCACTCTGATATCTCTATACTATAGACTCAAGACATCTATCCTAAGGAAGCGATCGTACACCAACCTTCTGGATCGATCACCATCCTCGTGATGATCCTATGGTCAAGAGCTGTTTATGAGTTAGTTATGTAAATTCATGCCTTAAATTTTCAACTCTTGAAAATATGAATTGACATTCCTACTAACTCAAAGGATGTATCACAGACACAATGTACACAATGTGATAGAAGAAGAATCTATTTATTAATTTATATTCAAAATTATAAATTTGTCTTTAGATTTGTACAGGAATGTGTCAGCCAATCTGGCATCTAGGGCATACATCTAACAAACTCCCACTTGATCTAATGCCAATTGACTACATATCTAAATCCCATCTTCTCAAGATGGGCTTCGATCTTTTGCTAGCCCAATGGCTTAGTCAGTGGGTCTGCCACATTGTCTGTGGAGTCAACTCTCTTGACCTCGACATAATCCTTTTCGAGGTAATCACGGATCAAATAGAATCGCCGCTCGATGTGCTTGAACTTCTGGTGAGACCTTGGCTCCTTGCTAGGGCTATGGTGCCATTATTATCACAGTAAAGAGGTATGGCATCCGATGACATCACTCCAAGCTCTGTGGCAAACTTCTTGTACCAGAATGCCTCCTTTGCAGCTTCTGATGCAGTAATATACTCTACCTCCATGGTGGAATCAGCAATCACCATCTGCTTGAAACTCTTCCAGCTAACTGCACCACCATTGCAAATGAACAGACTTCCAGATGTCGACTTTCGATCATCTATATCAGACATAAAGTCTGAGTCTGTAAATCTCTGAATCTAGAGTTCTCCATTCCCAAAGACTAGAAACATATCTTTAGTCCTTCTCAAGTACTTAAGGATACATTTCACAGAAGTCCAGTGCTCTTCGCCTGGATTCGACTGATATCTGCTTGTGACACTCACAGCATGGGCTATATCAGGTCGTGTACATAGCATGGCATACATGAGGCTCCCTATTGTCAAAGCATTAGGAATCTTGCTATGCGTTCAATCTCCTCAGGTGTGCTAGGGCACATCTTCTTGGAGAGATGAATGCCATGTCTAAAAGGTAATAAATCTCTTTTTGAGTTTTTCATGCTAAACCTTTTTAGCACCTCCTCTATGTACATCTTCTGTGAAAGTCCGAGCATCCTATTTGGTCTATCTCTATAGACCTTAATACCTAGTATAAAGGATGCCTCTCCTAGATCTTTCATAGAGAACTCCTTAGACAACCATACTTTGATTGAGGTCAATATGGGAATGTCATTCCCAATTAGGAGGATGTCATCTACGTACAATATGAGGAAGACAACTACACTCCCACTGATCTTTTTGAACACACATGGTTTCTCCTCATTCTTGATGAAACCAAATATTTTGATCTCATCATTGAAACGAGTATTCCAACTCTGAGATGCTTGCTTAAGTCCATAAATGGATCTTTGCAGCTTGCAGATCCTATGATCATCATCACTGGATGTAAAACCAAATGGCTGTTCCATATAGATATCTTCCTCAAGATATCCATTTAAGAATGCCGTTTTCACGTCCATCTACCATATTTCATAATTGAAATAGGCTGCAACAGCAAGCAATGTGCAGATGGACTTTAGCGTGGCTACGGGCGAGAAGGTATCCTGATACTCAATGCCTTCACACTGACTATAATCTTTCGCTACAAGCCTATCCTTGAATGTCTCTATATTTCCATCTGCACCTATCTTTCTCTTGAAGATCCATTTACACCCAATAGGTACAATACCTTCAAGTGGATCTACCAAGGTCTAGACTTGGTTTGAGTACATCGAGTCAATTTCTGATCTCATTGCCTCTAACCATTTCTCAAAGTCGATATCTGATATCGTCTCGTCATAGGTCTTGAGATCATCACCATGAATCCCATTTCTCATGAGGAACATTTTCTCTACATCCTCTTGTATGGTACCTAAGTACCTTTCAGGAGGACAAAAAATCCTAGTCGATTTACGAGGTGGAAGATGTTGTGTTAGGACTGGTTCTGATTGATTTGGTTCCTCAAGTTCTTTAGCTCATTGCTCTTGGGAGATATTCTCCTTGAGCTTAATTATTCTTCCGATGCTACTATCTTGAATAAACTATTTTTTAAGAAAAATAGTATTTTGACTCAATCACATTGTGGTCTTCCGGAATATAAAAATAGTATCCTAATGACTCTTTAGGATATCCTATGAATCGAGCTCTAAAAGATCAGAACTCTAACTTGTCCGTCTGCTGTCTCTTGACATGAGCTGGACAACCTCAAATTCTGAGATGATTCAGACTTGGCTTCTTACCATGTCATATCTCATACGATGTGGTAGGAATGATTTTAGAGGGAATCTTATTCAATACATAAATTGCTGTCATGAGACAATGTCTCCAAAAAAATTTAGAGAGGTCTGTGAAGCTCATCATGGAACGAACCATATCTAATAGGGTCCGATTTCTCTATTCTGAAAATCCCATTGAGTTGAGGCATTCTAGGTGGAGTCCATTGAGAGACTATGCCATTATCCTTAAGATAGTCTAGGAACTCCTGACTAAGGTATTCACCTCCTCAATTTGATCGAAAAATCTTAATGGCTTTCCTGTTTATTTTTCTACTTCATGTCTGAATTCTTTGAACCTTTCAAAAGCTTCAGACTTGTATTTCATTAGAAACACATACCCATATCTTGACATATCATCGATAAAGGTAATGAAGTAGACGTAGTTGCCTCTAGCCAGCATATCAAATAGGCTGCACACATCCGTATGTACTAGGACAAGTTGGTCTGTGGCCCTTTCCCCATATCCCATAAAAGGAAGCTTGGTCATTTTGCCTTGAAGGCATGATTCACAAACTGAATATGACTCGAAAGTCAACGAACTCAATAGCCTAGATTTCTCCAATTTGTTAACCCTGTCTTCCGCTATATAACCTAGCCTTAGGTGCCACAGATACCTATTATTTAGACTATCTCTAGGCCTTTTAATTCCTATGGCATTCATATTTTGCTCGATATTAAATATAGATATATCAACATGTAACTGATAGAGATCATTAATGACAAAACTATTTGCAACTTTATTATTATTATAAAAAATATTACAATGGTCCTTATGAAAGCTAATCACATAGCCTTCTTGTGCTAAACATGAAACAGAAATCAAATTCCTATTTGTTGCAGGCACATAATAACAGTCTCTTAAAACTAAATCTAATCCTAACGATAATCGCAGAGGGTAGGTTCCCATGGCCACAGCAGCAGCTCTTGCTCTGTTCTCAATGCATAGGATCATCTCTCCATCCCTCAGCCTTCTGCTCTCCTCAAGACCCTGCATAGAAGTGCACAAATGAGCATTAGAACTAGAGTCAAGCACCCAACTGGATGCAGAAGAAACCATAAGGTTAGATTCTAAAATGAGCATACCTCCAGAAGGACCATCCTTCTTGTTCTTTAGGGTGGCCAGGTACTAAGGATAGTTTCGCTTCCAATGGCCGTCTGATTGACAGTGGAAATATTTTCCCTTTTCAGCAGTCTTCTTCTTCGATTCTGTCTTTTTCTTCTTCCCATCCACTTTCTGCTTCTTCGTAGACTTCTTTTTCTTTTCAAAAGATTTTCTCTTGGAAGAAATCTGCTCCACAGTAAGAACTGAGCCTTTTGAACCCTTTATAGAAATCTCAGTCGTAACCAGCATGTTCATTAACTCGATCAAGGTACACTGCATCTTATGCATATGGAAGTTCATGATGAACTGACCATATGCATCAGACAAGGATTGAAGGATCACATCAATCTGAAAATCTTTGTCTAAGATGATATTGAGCTTCTCAAGCTCCTCAAGATCCTTGATCATTGTTAAACAATGATCTTGGACTGACTGCCCATCACGCATCTTGGCCTTAAAAAGTCTTTGACAGACTTGATACTTGGCCGCACGACTCTGTTCACCAAACAACTCTTGCAGGTGAGCCAACATTTGGTGGGTAGTCAAAATATTCTCATGCTGGTGCTGCAAGTCATTAGACATTGCACCCAACATGTAGTACCTTGCTTTGTTATCATCATCCATCCACTTTTCTAAAGATGCTCTCTGTTCAGCAGTCGGATGTGCTGGCATGGTAGGTGGGTCCTGGTCTAAGACATGAGTCAATTTTTTAGAATCTAGAATAATTCTGTAGTTTCTTAATCAGTCTTTGAAATTAGGTCCAGTCAATCTGTGGGTGTTTAGTATTTTGGTCAGGGGGTTTGAGGCAGATATGTTTCTTGTACAGAGCCAAAAGTTTCTAGTTAGATTTTGTAATCAGACTTAACCAATTCATTTAGAGGTTTTATTTTTAAACAAATTAGGCTCCCACTATTTTTTCAGATCCCTACACTCCCTTGGTAGAGATGTGAAAATCTTCATGATAAGTGATTTCTAGTGGGTGGTGCGGTTTCACCAACTGGCTCATCACCTCACCTAACAGTTATTGGTGATGGCTCAATCGATGAGTGGACAATTCTTGTCCAATGATTCTCTAATCATGGTGCACCCAAAATTTGGTCTCTAATTCATGAAGCTCACCGTGTCCGGAATATTGCTCCAATCCTTAGTTAAGTCAGACCTACCATTTGCACGAACTAGATTCCTGATTGAGTCTCTCACCGTATCTGGAATATTGAGCCAAACCTATCCTCTAATTCGTAGCATCCAATGCCTAATGGATATGGTTGCATCTTTCTGGTGCAATTGAGCCACTGTAACCAGCCGAGAATAATCAACCCCGAGAAGGGCCTGCACTCAAAAAATGGTGGAAGACCTAGACTTAATATTTTCTAAGAAAGATTTGATTTAGGTCTCATTAAACTTGACTTGATATAGTCATAACAATTATGACTAACCTAGTGGCATAGGTCAGCTCGAATTGTTAGCCATCTCAAATCAGAATTGGATCGACACATATGGCCAGGTAAGTGAGACTGGTGGAAAGGATATGCCATTACTTGATAAGAACGCATTCGAGTCGAGTAGCTCTCAATTAAAAACCAGTCGTCGCATCTGCCCAACTTACCTTAGACACCAAATTATCGAACCAGAACCAATTGGGTTAGCCTACAATCCAGACTCTAACCACTGAGCCAAATTTGGTCTTAACTTGATTGAGTCACATCTAAATATGATTTAACCTTGACCCAGACTTAATCCTATTAGGTTGGTTAATTATTAGCTTTCATGATCCCACCTAACCAACTCTTGATTCGGTTTGATCAACCGCTAGATCTAATTGAGCTACCCAAGTCCGAACCTAATTTTATGAAAATATCTTAGATCTGAAATTCTCAATTTTAGACCAAATTGATTTCATAAACTTAATTCATTAATTAAGTTTGGATTCATAAACAAAACATGTAAAATAAATCCTAGGGTTTCAGGATCTAGAGTTTTGCAGAAAAGTAAGTTTTGATTTCTGATTAAGGATGAACGCGCAGCACCCCTACACATCATAAGAACACCCCATTGAATGGGAAGAGAGGGTCTTAAAATTTTACTTCATTCTTATGACTGGACGGCCATGAGGAATACCTGAATCAGAAATATAAATTTAACTACAAAACTAGTTAGATCTAAATTTACATATCTCATATATAATTTAAGATCTAACTAATACATGCTTTGCATACATCTCATGTATCAAAAATTGATCTAATTAACATACTTTCAGATCTGATACATCACATATAATATCTAAAAAATAAGATTTAAATTGAACTATTTAAAATTAAATCTATTCTAGACAAGTTATTGGAACAATTCTACAACTAGTCTAGGCATGCAACAGATCAATTTTATGAAAAAATTAAAATTTTATTTTCTATTTTCTGATCTAATTATAATACTTATAATATTATAAAAATAAATAATAAATTTAATTTAATTCATATTTTAATCTTATTAAAATATAAAACTTAAGACTGTTCATGGATTCAACTAATCCTAGTCTAGTCATGCATCTCATGCATGTTAGATCTTAGATTTAATTTTAAATATTTTAATTTTAGATCTTATCATATCTAATATGATATCTAAAATTTTTTAAATATCAAATAAATAAATAAAAAATCAAATCTAAATTAGATCTGAAATAGAGCCAACAACCTGGCTCTGATACCAGTTGAAGGAAAAACCACCTTTTTCCTTTGTAGGATCTTCCAAATTTCATCAAATCTGGGGTGGAATAATTTAAAAATTTTACCCTATACTATTTTAGATCTAATATCTATTAGATCTAATTTTATTATCTAATATTTAAAATCTAAAATTAAATCTAAAAGTATGAAAAGTATAGACATACCTCAAGGGTAATCTGAATACCCTGTAGATGATCTCAGCACAGCCCGAGGTTCTGATGTAGCCACACAAGCACCTGGCCTCTACTGGTATCCACTTAGATAGTACATAGAAAATCTTCTCCTCATGAATCTACACTCCAAAAATTAGATCTTTATCTAATTTGAAAGTGCTTTAGAACTCCTTCTGAAGTTGGAGCAGCAGCCTGTCAAAGATGTCCTGCAGCCTTCCTGTTCCAGGCATCACCACGCCTTGAACCTTTGCCAGATGGATGTACAACTCTTTGGATGTGAAGAGGTAAGAGAGGAGAATAGGGAGGATATAGAGAAGAGGAGAGAATTTTTATTTTGGCTGGGTATTGAGTAGAAACTTACAAACCCTAGGTGCAGACAGGGATTTTATAGACCTTGTATGTTGCGCAGTGCCACATCATTCGACCAATCAAAAAATTTTAATAAATTTTGAAAAAATTTTGATTGGTGGAGTGATTTCATCTAATCACATCAGATAATAACCCCACCCTCTCTCCAATGTTGGCACCAACAATGGATAAGCACAAGGGAGATGGCATCCAAGAGTCCATGTTGATCAAGACACCTTCCATTCTTATCCATTTGGGGCGCCCACTTTAATCCAATTGGGCTCATGCCATAATCTGAGTATGGTGCCCAATTCAATATGGATTTGGCATGTGGACACTCCACAAAAATCCTCTAATGAGCTCTCTTCAGTTTAAGACCCATATGTCAACATTTGACAGATGTCCTAAAATGAAATTGGCAAGTGACAAGAATTAGCAGGTGCTTGTCTTAAATTCATCTCATAAATTAAGACAAGCCATTTTTGAGCTGGACAAACTTCATTTAGACTAAGAGAAATCTTTTCAAGATTCTCTGGATGAGTCAAAATACATTTGGCTCAGTCGAGATAGAAAAGATTACACAAGGAGAAAGTTAGGCTCAATCGTGTGCTAGCACGATTTCCTTGAACCTAATTGGATCTTATCCAAATCAATTGGGTTAGCCCAATTGATAACATCCAGATCCTAACCCTTGTTAGTATGACCCAGTTAGGTTCAATTCTGTAGGGTAATGAGACATGTCGTGATCTCATCATCGATATTATCGAAACTCCTTTTGATGGATTAGAACTCTTCTGATTCAGACAATTAGAATGATCGATCATCAATATCATTCTAATTGCTCCCAAAATCTATCAGTGACACCTAGCAGTATGTGGTGGCAACCCATTAGAACTGAAGATGAACCTCTCGGTGTAGCTACCTATGTGATTGAGTTCCTCTATCATGAGTCCTGACTGAATTAGGATTAAGGTAACTCGTCAAACCCAACATCAGTCATATGAATCAATCGATCGATCCGAGTCTGATGTGAAACCCTAATAAAAAATTTTTTTCATTATTTCACTCTGCCATAGCCATGAGCTTAAGGACTTGATCTTTCAATCATCATAGGACTACTCCTCTCATCTATCGAGGTTGATAGATCCCATCTTGGTGTGACCTAGTTCCTACAATGAATATGCTACAGCCAACATACACCTCAGGGTTTCGAATTGCTAGGAGATTGAGTTATGGTATAGTCAAACTATAACACACTCAAGGTGAACCGTCGATGTACCTCAGGTCAAAAAATTAGACACACAACTGCAGCATCGAGCTAGTCATCGACGAGAAGATAGACTTCCTTATGGCTGCTCGATATGGTCACGCTCAGTACTCTCGTTCTCAATGAATACCTGTACTGTCACTTCGATGTCTCCACACCATAGACTCAAGACACATCTATCCTGAGGAAGCGATCATACACCAACCTTCCAGATCGATCACCATCCTCGTGATGATCTTATGGTCAGGAGCTATTTATGAGTTAGTTATGTAAATTCATGCCTTAAATTTTTAACTCTTGAAAATATGAATTGACATTCCTACTAACTCAAAGGATGTATCACAGACACAATGTGCACAATGTGATCGAAGAATAACTCATTTATTGATTTATAGTCAAAATTATAAATTTGCCCTTAGATTTGTACAGGAATGTGTGAGCTAATCTGGCATCTAGGGCACACATCTAACAGGTTGTCCTAGTTTGTGTAGATCTATCTTTAGTCATAAATTTGTTAGATATGATGTAGATTAAATTTATAATTTATTAGATTTAAAAGATGTTTAAATCTAAAATAAAATCTTTTTGTTAATAATTTTTGTACAAAAAAATTGTTTAAAGTTGAAATTATTTCAATTACATGAACCTGTTTAGATTAGATCTAAAGTAGTCTCATGTTTATTTCATTTGTATCTTGATTGTGAATCAAACATGCAATAAGGTTGGTAGAACCATATTGTAAAATTATTTTACAAATATAAAAATTATTTTCGAAAAGCCAAACCCAACCCTCAGCCCAAAACTTAATTAAGAATTAAGAAGTTGTTTGATTAGGTTCTAAGATTATGAATTGAAGAACCTAAGACACAAACCATAACACATTGGATTAATGGGTTAGTGAGAATTAGGTCCATTAATTGGGTTAGACCTATGGTTAGATTAAAGATGGACTTAATTAAAGAATTGACTAAATCTAATCAATTGTTATCTTAGATTAGGTCAAAGATTCTCTAGATCAATTACAATAGTTGTAGTTGGTCAAATCCATGTCTTTAACGAGAACCAAATGGACTTGATTCTTGACTAAGCAGTCTAGCATGAACTGTTAGGTTGATCTAATCGAAACTAATTAAACCAGTTGGTGTCTAAGGTAAACCAGATCAATGGTTTTTAATTGGGAGCCCGCTTATCTGGCCATTTTTGATGGTGTCTAAGGCAAGCTTTGGCCGACCCTCCCACTGATCGAACTTACCTGGCCTCTTAGTGAAATTATATTTTGATCGGATCACTTGACTATTCGAGCTGACCCATGTTAGCTAGATAAATCAGTGTGACTGACTTAGGTGCTGCTAGACCAGCCCTTTTAATGGTCTCCCTTAAGCTGACTTGGTGAAGTCAGTGGGAGGATCATGATAAGCTGGTTCATCTGACCTTATCCTCTAAATCATTTAAATTCTCTAAAATTATTAGGTCCTTAAAATGATAATGTTATGGAGATAATTGAGTCATAACCTCCCATTAAGATATTTGATAATGAGTCCATTAACTCAATATGTTAGATGTGTGCCCTAGATGCCAGATTGGCTGACACATTCCTGTACAAATGTAAGGGCAAATTTATAATTTTGACTATAAATGAATAAAAGGGTAATTCTACTATCACATTATGTACATTATGTCTGTGATACATCCTTTGAGTTAGTAGAAATATTAATTCATATTTTCAAGAGTTGAAAATTTAAGGCATGAATTTACATAACTAACTCATAAACAGCTCCTGACCATAGGATCATCACTAGGATGGTGATCGATCTAGAAGGTTGGTGTACGATCGCTTCTTTAAGGTAGATGTTCTTGAGTCTATGATGTAGAGACACCAGAGCGAGAGTACAGATATTCATTGAGAACGAGAGTACTGAGCGTGACCACCTCGAGCAGTCATAAGGAAGTCTACCTTCTCGTCGATGACTAGCTCGATGCTATAGCTGTGTGTCTAGTTCTTTGATCTGAGGTACATCGATAGTTCATCTTGAGTGTGTTATAGTTTGACTACACCATAACTCGATCTCCTAGCCATTCGAAACCTTGAGATGTATGTTGGCTGTAGCATATTCATTGTAGGAACCAGATCGCACCAAGAAGGGATCTATCAACCTCGATAGATGAGAGGAGTAGTCTTATGATGATCGAAAGATCGAGTCCTTAAGCCCATGGCCATGATAGAGTACAATAATAGAAAAGAGTTTTCCATTAAGATTTCACATCGGATTTGGATCAATCGATTGATTCATATGACTGATGTTGGGTTTGATGAGTTCACCTTAACCCTAATTCAGTCGGGACTCATGATAGAAGAACTCAATCACACAGGTAGCTGCATCGAGAGGTTCGTCTTCATTTCTGATGGATTGCCACCATATACTGTTAGGTGTCACTGATGAATTTTGGGAGTAATTAGAATGATCTTGATGATCGATCATTCTCATTGTCTGAATCACAAAAGTTCTGGTCCATCGAAAGGAGTTTCTATGATGTCGATGATGAGATCATGATATGTCTCCTTACCATACAAAAATGAACCTAATTGGATCACACAAACAAGAGTTAGGGTCTGGATGTCATCAATTGAGCTAGCCTAGTTTGATTGATTTGGATTAGATCCAATTAGGTTCAAAGAAATCATGCTAGCACGTGATTGAGCCTAACTTTCTCCACGTGTAATTTTTCCTATCTCGACTGAGCCAAATATGATTTGACTCACCCAAAAAACCTTGGAAAGATTTCTCTCAGTCTGACTGGAGCCAGTCCAGCTCAAAAAAATCTTGTCTTAATTCATGAGATGAATTTAAGACAACACCTGCTAATTCCTGTCACCCGTCATTTTCATTTTAGGACATTGGTCAAACATTGACCCATGGACCTTGGACTGAAGGCCACTTGACAAGAGGTCATTGGAGAGTTCTAGTGGAGTATCCACCTATTAAATTAGCCCTCAATGTGGGCACCATAATCAGATATGGCGTGCACCCCAAGTGGATAAGAATAGAGTCCCATGAGATGAGGACTCTGATCCCTTGATCAACTTGGATTGTGGGGCACCAATCTCACTGTGCTTATCCAGTGTTGGTGCCAACAGTAGGAGATTCTTATCTGATATGATCAGATGATATCACTCCACCAATTAAATTTTTTCAGAATTAATTAAAATTTTTTGATTGATCGAATGATGTGGCACTGCATGGTGCAGCAGGGTCTATTTAAACCTTGTCAGCGCCTAGGGTTTAGAGTCTCTGCTCAATACCTAGCAAAAGCCAAAAACCCCTCTACTTCTCTATACCCTCTTTGCTCCTCTCCCTCCTCTCTTCACGTCCAAGAGGTTGGGCATCCATCTGGTGCTTGTCCAAGGCATGGTGGCTCTTTGATTAGAAGGTTGCAGAGATTTATCGAGAAGCTGCTGCTCCAGCTTCAGAAGATCTTTTGAAGATCTTTCAGATCAGATCCAGATCTAATTTTTGAAGCAAAGATTTGCAAAGAGAAGATGATCCAGATCTTACTCAAGTGGATACTGATAGAGGCCAAACAACTACATGGCTATTTTAGAACCTCAGGCATTGCTGCGATCATCTATAGGGTAATCTAGTTACCCTAAATGTATTTCTCTATTCTTCATATTTCTAGATTTAATTTTAGATTAATATCAAATAATAGGAATTAGATCTAATAGATCTTAGATCTGAAATATCATAGGATAATTTTTTTAAAATATTCCATCCCAAATCTCATTAGATCTGGAAGATCCTACAAGGAAAAAGCTGATTTTTCTTTTAATTGGTATCAAAGCCAGGTTGATGGCTCTATTTCAGATCTAATTTAGATCTAATTTTTATTTTATTTATTTGATATTAATGGATTTTAGATGTTACATCAGATGTGATAGGATCTGAAATTAGAAAAAATTTAAAATTAAATCTAAGTAGATCTAACATGTATGAGATGCATAACTAGACTAGAAATAGTTTAATCTATGAATTATCTTATAGTTTTATGTTTTAATGTGATTAAAATATAAATTAGACTTAATTTATTTTTTATTTTTTTGATATTATAAATATTATATTCAGATCAAAAAATAAAAAATAAAATTTTAATTAATACATAAGATTTATCTGTTGCATGCCTAGACTAGTTGTAAAATTGTTCTAGTAACTGTCTAGAAAAGATTTTATATTGAATAGTTCAATTTAAATCTTATTTTTTAGATGTTATATGTGATGTATCAGATTTAAAAGCATGCTAATTAGATCAGATTTTAATACATGAGATGTATGCAAAGCATGTATAAGTTAGATCTAAAATTATATATGTAATATGTAACTTAGATCTAACTAGTTTTGTAGTTAAATTAATATTTTTGATTAAGATGTTCCTCATGGCTGTCCGGTCATAAGAACAAAGTAGGATTTAAGACCCTCTCCTCCTATTCAATGGGTGTTCTTATGGCATGTAGGGGTGCTGCACGTTCATCCTTAATCAGAAATCAAAATTTACTTTTCTGCAAAACCCTAGATCCTGAAACCCTAAGATTTATTTACATGTTTTGTTTATGAACCCAAGACTTAATTAATGAATTAAGCTTATGAAATTAAATTAGGTCTAAAATTGAGAATTTCAGATCTAAGTCATTTTCATAAAATTGGATTTGGGCTTGGGTAGCTCAATTAGGTCTAGCGGTTGATCAAATCGAATCAAAAGTTGGTTAGGTGGGATCATGAAAGCTAATAATTGACCAGCCTAATAGGATTAAGTCTAGGTCAAGGTTGAATCACATTTAGATATGACTCAATCAAGTTAAGACCTAATTTGGCTCAGTGGTTAGAGCCTGGATTGTAGACTAACCCAACTGATTCTGGTTCGATAATTTGGTGTCTAAAGTAAGTTGGGCAGATGCGACCGACTGATTTTTAATTGGGAGCTACTCGACTCGAATGCGTTCTTATCAAGTTAATAGCATATCCCTCCCACCGGTCTCACTTACCTAGCCATATATGTTGATCCAGTTCTGATTTGAGGTGGCTAACAATTCAAGCTAACCCATGTCACTAGGTTTGTCATAATTGTTATGACTATGTCAAGTCAAGTTTAATGAGACCTAAATCAAATCTCCTTAAGAAAATATTAAGTCTAAGGTCTTCCACCATTGTGGATGTGCGGGCCCTTCTCGGGGTTGATTGTTCTCGGTTGGTTACAATGGCTCAGTTGCACCGAAAAGATGCAACCATATCCATTAGGCATTGATGCTACGGATTAGAGGATGGGTTGTGCTCAATATTTCAGATACGGTGAGGGACCCAAGCAGGAATCTAATTCATGCAAATGGTGGGTCTGACTTAACTAAGGATTGAAGTAATATTTTAGGCATGGTGAGCTTCATAAATTAGAGATCAAGTTTTGGATGCACCATGATTAGAGAATCATTGGACAAGAGTTGTCCACTCATCAGTTGACCCATCACCAATAACTGTTAGGTGAGGTGGTAAGCCAGTTGGTGAGACCGCACCACCCACTAGAAATCACTAATCACAAAAATTTTTACATCTCTACCTAGGGAGTGTAGGGATCTGAGAAAATAGTGGGAGCCTAATTTGTTTAAAAATGAAACCCCTAAACAAATTGGTTAAGTCTGATTACAAAATCTAACTAGAAACTTTTGACTCTCTACAGGAAACATGTCTGCATCCAACCCCCTGACCAAAATACTAGACACCCACAGATTGACTGGACCTAATTTTAAGGACTGGTTGAGGAACTACAGAATTATTCTGGGTTCTGAGAAACTGACTCATATCTTAGACCAGGACCCACCTACCATACCAGCACGTCCGACTGCTGAACAGAGAGCATCTCTAGAAAAGTAGATGGATGACGATAACAAAGCTAGGTACTACATGTTGGGTGCCATGTTTGATGACTTACAGCACCAGTATGAGAATATTATGACTATCTGCCAAATGTTGGCTCACTTACAAGAGTTGTTTGGTGAACAAAGTTGTGCAGCCAAGTATCAAGTCTACCAAAGGCTTTTTAAGGCTAAAATACATGATGGACAGTCAGTCCAAGATCATTGTTTGTCAATGATCAAGGACTTTGAGAAGCTTGAGAAGCTCGGTGTCATCTTAGATAGAGATTTTTAGATTGATGTGATCCTTCAATCCTTGTATGATGCATATGGTCAGTTCATCATGAACTTCCATATGCATAAGATGCAGTATACCTTGCCTGAGTTAATGAACATTGTTGGTGCAAAAATCCACCTGCGTCAGAGAAGCTGGAGTCGAGGGAGTCGCGGTCGCCACCGAGACCTGCAAAGGAAGTCTAAACTGGAGTTGGGGGTGCTCTGGCAAGACCCTCCGACGCTCAAGTTAGTTCTCTGTCTCAACAAGAATGGAGTGCTCGAACGAAAATTTTAGCAGAGTTTTGAGATAGAAAATGAGAGCTTAAAGAATAACGTATCTGGGGTCTCCTTTTTATAGGCAGAGGGTGTAATAGACTGATAGCGACGTTTGTAACCGTCTGGTAGTGGGCTGTTCGGAGTCAGGAGGAGTTTGTTATGGAGAATAGTGGAGTGAAATCGTGGCCATCGCTGTGACCTGCCACGTGGAGTCTGTTGTGGGGAGTAAAGCGGCATCCATTGTCGTGACTTGCCAGAGGGTGGAGGAGCCGTGCGGTATCCGTCGTAGAAAGTGGAGCAGAGTCGTGGCCATTACTGTGGCCTGCCAGGGAGTGATGGAGCCGTGCGGAATCCATCACAGGAAGTGGAGCAGAGTTGTGGCCATTACTGTGGCCTGCTAGGGAGTGATGGAGCCGCATGGAATCCATCGCAGGAAGTGGAGCAGAGTCATGGCCGTTACTATGGCCTGCTAGGGATCCAGGCCTGTCGGTCGAAGTTTGGTTGGAGTCTGATCTCCGTAGAAGCCGGATGGGGATCATTTGTCGAGGAATCTCGGCCAAGGCCTATCTGCAATAGAAATCTGAAAGTAATTCATCCACAATGGAAGCTCGGATGAAGGCTTATGCTGGGAATCCAGTGTGGACCGCTCATGGTAGGAATTTGAAGTAGATCGTTTGTAGCAGAAACTCGGAGTGGGTCGCTTGCAGTAGGAGCTCAGAGTCCAGCCCTTGTAGGAGTTCGGGGTGTGGCCTACTTGCAATAGGGGTTCAGGGTGTAAGTTCGGCTCCCGTAGGAGCCCGAATAAAGTCTTCCTGCAGTCGGAGTCAGGGATGAAGTCCGACTCCCGTAGGAGTCCGGATGAAGTCTTTTTTCAGTTGAAGTCGGGGATGAAGTCCAGCTCCCGTAGGAGTCCGGATGAAGTCTACCTGCAGTTGAAGTCGGGGATGAAGTCCGGCTCCCGTAGAAGATCGGATGAAGTCTTCCTGCAGTTGAAGTTGGGGACGAAGTCCGGCTCCCGTAGGAGTCCGGATGAAGTCTACCTGCAGTTGAAGTTGGAGACGAAGTCCGGCTCCCGTAGGAGTCCGGATGAAGTCTACCTGCAGTTGAAGTTGGAGACAAAGTCCGGCTCCCGTAGGAGTCCGGATGAAGTCTACCTGCAGTTGAAGTCGAGGATGAAGTCTGGCTCCCGTAGGAGTCCGGATGAAGTCTACCTGCAGTTGAAGTTGGGGATGAAGTCCGACTCCCGTAGGAGTCCAGATGAAGTCTACCTGTAGTTGAAGTCGGGGATGAAGTCCGGATCCCGTAGGAGTCCGGATGAAGTCTACCTACAGTTAAAGTCAGGGATGAAGTCCAGCTCTCGTAGGAGTCCGGATGAAGTCTACCTGCAGTTGAAGTCAGGGATGAAGTCCGACTCCCATAGGAGTCCGGATGAAGTCTACCTGCAGTTGAAGTCGGGGATGAAGTCCGGCTCCCGTAGGAGTCCAGATGAAGTCTACCTGCAGTTGAAGTTGGGGATGAAGTCCGGCTCCCATAGGAGTCCGGATGAAGTCTACCTGCAGTTGAAGTCAGGGACGAAGTCCGGCTCCCGTAAGAGTCCGGATGAAGTCTACCTGCAGTTGAAGTTGGGGACGAAGTGCGGCTCCTGTAGGAGTCTGGATGAAGTCTACCTGCAGTTGAAGTCAGGGATGAAGTCCGGCACTCGTAGGAGTCCGGATGAAGTCTATCTACAATTGAAGTTGGGGACGAAGTCTGGCTCCCGTAAGAGTCCGAATGAAGTCTACCTGCAGTTGAAGTCGGGGACGATGTCCGGCTCCCGTAGGAGTCCGGATGAAGTCTACCTGCAGTTGAAGTCGGAGACGAAGTCTGGCTCCAATAGGAGTCCGGATGAAGTCTACCTGCAGTTGAAGTCGGGGATGAAGTTCGGCTCTCGTAGGAGTCCAGATGAAGTCTACCTACAGTTGAAGTCGGGGATGAAGTTCGGCTCCCGTAGGAGTCCGGATGAAGTCTACCTGCAGTTGAAGTCGGGGATGAAGTCCGGCTCCCGAAGGAGTCCGGATGAAGTCTACCTGCAGTTGAAGTCGGGGACGATGTCCGGCTCCCGTAGTAGTCCGGATGAAGTCTACCTGCAATTGAAGTTGGGGACGATGTCCGACTCTCGTAGGAGTCCGGATGAATTCTACCTGCAGTTGAAGTCGGGGATGAAGTCTGGCTCCCGTAGGAGTCCGGATGAAGTCTACCTGCAGTTGAAGTCGGGGATGAAGTCCAGCTCCCGTAGGAGTCCAGATAAAGTCTACCTGCAGTTGAAGTCGGGGATGAAGTCCGACTCCCGTAGGAGTCCGGATGAAGTCTACCTGCAGTTGAGGTCGGGGACAAAGTCCGGCTCTCGTAGGAGTCTGGATGAAGACTAGAAGGTGGTCATCCACCGTCGAAACTTGGGTGGAGTCCACCCGTCGTGGAGAATCTGGCCTACACTGGTGGGAGTTTATTCGTCGGCAGAACTTGGGAACGTTGTGGAGGCTCAGCCGCCGGAGAGGTTCGGGAAGATGTCACTGAAGGTCGGACATCGGTAGAACCCCTGGAGGGTCACTCCTGACACGAACTTCGGCTGGGGGGGTATTTTATACCCAACACCAGTCCTCCCACTTCTGAGTTCGAGTTTCAAATGAAGTACAGAGAAATTTTCACAGCCAAAGTTGTCCCCTTGAATCCTGTGCATGATCGCCCTCAGATATTCTAGCATTTAATGCGTGCATGCCGGAGTCTTTTTCTAATTAGAGCAATTCGAAGGGTCCTTTCGGAATTCCCATCGGAGCGTAGTCCCAAGCGCCACACCATAATGGTCCCGCCAGCGGTCAGCCCTATGCCGTGGTGAGTGGGACATGTGGCGGGCATTGGTTGACCTAGGGATATCTGCCACCATAACTGTGCCAAGCCCCATCACTTATTTAAGCCCCCTCCTTCCCTCCGGGGACTTCATCTCGCCTGAGAGTCGACGCCTTTCTTTTGCCTGAGAGTTTAGCCACCCCATCGGTGCCCTTTTTGACTCTGGGCATTCTTCGCACCAATCTTCACCAACTCCGTCGGCTCCCCACCGCCTTCAGTCTTTCGAGCCCTTTCGGGGGGTTCTCCCACTGGGGCTTCTATCCCGGAGGCCAATCTCAAAAGGATGTTACGGATCGAGAGGAGTAGGAGGGGGAAGATAGTGGTCCCTAACGCATTCCTTTCGAGTCTTGTAGTAATGTTATTTTTCCTCGGCCCTCAGGGTCTTGTAACGTACATCTTGTTAATCAAGAATGAGAAGGAGATTTTGTTACCTTGTCCGCACTTTGTGTTAAATTGTCGCCTGCCGAATTTCTTTCATTCACCATTGTTATTGTTGTATTCCCCTCCTCTTTTTCCTTTTTCTTTTTGTGAGGGTTTTCCCTCTGCTCTTAGTGGGGTCGCGGGAGCGCGAAGGGGCCGCTGAGAAGGTTTTCTTCTTTCTTGTCAGGTCTCGAATGGCAGGACCTTAATTGGTGTCAGGATGAGGTTCTTCCTCCATTTTTGATGTGATCAGTTTCAGCTCAGGTTAGAACGAGGTTCTTCTTCTGTTCTTAATGGGGCTGCGGGGGCATATATGGGCACTGTATGGCCTCTCCCCCCATCCGGTCAACAAATAACCGGGCCTTCGACCTTGCTCATGTTAAGGCGAGGTTCTCCTCCTGTCCCTAACATGGCTGTGGGGGCGCATATGGACGCTGCATGGCCTCTCCCCCCATCCGGTCTACAAATAACCGAGCCTTTGTTGCTCCTTAGATTGATTTTGATGATTACAAAGCAGTTGAAGGGATACTAATATTTCTCACTTGAAAAAGTCTTATTGCTCTTCAGGGGCAAAATTGTAATTTTACTAAAACTCTGATTTGATAGTATCAAATGATAGAACAAAAAATTTGTGATCCAATGGTGAAAATTTTATTGATTTTGGACTTGTATTTTGAAAGATATGCATGATTGAAAATCATGAGTCGACTCATGAGTCGACTCATGGCACATGAGATGACTGGCATGCTGAAATTCCTGGCCGGCACAGACTTGGCACAACCTGTGAGTCGACCCCCAAGGCATGAGTCGACTCATGAGTCGACCTCTATGGGTCTTTTTACTAGTTTTACAGAACCTTGGATCCCGTTCGATTCTGTGATATTTTTCCACAGAGGTCGACCCATGAGTCGACCTCCAGGCATGAATCGACTCATGAGTCGACTCCTGTGATGGAATTTTTCTGCAACAGCTAGTTTTTAACCCGTTCTAAATGCTCTTAATGCTCATTTAATGCAGTCTAACGGCTCTTTTTCAGCCTAGAATATTTTTCACTATTTCTTAAAGCTATAAAAGGGACAAAAATATGGAAATCAACAAGAAAAAAAAGAAGAACAAAAGAGAGAAGTATCAAGAAGAGAGATTTTGAAAAAGAAATTTCAAGCAAACTTTTCAGTCCTAAGCAGAAGATCACTCAAAGCATTCAAGAAGCCTTTGATCCAAGCTCACCAACTCCTCAAGTGCACATTCTAGTCTCCAACCACCTTGAGAAAATCAAAAAGGATTTTCTTCTTCTTGAGTAAAGAGTATTTAAAGTCTTATACGCTCATTAAAGGAGCTTTCTTGTGCTATTCATTGTTATACTTTGTTTGTGTTATTGTTTTTGTTTTGGAAGGGTTCCAAAAAAGGGAAGGTTGATCCGAACTTTGAATCGGAGTGTATAGGGTTGGCTTGTACCCGGAAAATAAGTGGACTAGCTTGGGATAGCTAGAGTCAGAGTTTTCGATTTGTATTCGGGTTGAATACAAGATTAGTGGATTGGAATTTCTAAGTAGGAGCTTGGGGAGTGGATGTAGGTGCAAGGTTGGCACCGAACCACTATAAATCCTTTTGTTTGGTGTGTGTCTAATTGCTCTTCTTTATCTCTTCATTATTCTCTTGCATTCTTGCTCTTGCTATTAGCCTTGAATTAATTTTACTCACTCTATCTATTTAGCTTTGTCAAACATTTCTCATAAGTCATAAGTTAAGCTTAAAATTTTTAGAAATCCAATTCACCCCCACTCTTGGGTTGCATAGCTGGGCAACAAGTGGTATCAGAGCCCGGTGCTCTAGCCCTTCTTTGATCTAAACAATCAAAGAGCCAAAGATCTATGGCAACTCATGTCGGCACTTCTCTAGCTGAGGGGCAATCCACCAACCGACCTCCACTTTTCAATGGGTCTAATTACACCTATTGGAAAGCTCGGATGAAAATATTCATTCAAGCACTCGACTATGATATGTGGAGTATCATAGTGAACGGTCGTCACACACCCACTAAAATTATAGATGGTGAGGAATCAACCAAACTCGAGAAAGAATGGGATGAGGTTGATAAGAAGATGGTCCAATTAAATGCTAAAGCAATGAATGTTCTTTATTGTGCTCTTAATGCTAACGAATTTAATCGCATTTCTACTTGCTCATCTGCTAAAGAAATATGGGATATGTTAGAAGTAACCCATGAGGGAACCAATCAAGTAAATGAGTCTAAAATCAACATGCTTGTGCATAAATATGAATTGTTTAAAATGGAGCATGATGCGTCCATAATTGGAATGTTTACTCGCTTTACTGATATTATTAATGGTTTAAAGAGTCTTGGCAAGTCCTATACTAACAGTGAGCTTGTAAGAAAGATTCTCAGGTCCTTATCAAGAACTTGGAAAGTCAAAGTGACTGCCATTCAAGAAGTTAAGGACTTGAATATTCTACCCTTGGAAGAGCTTCTTGGATCATTGATGACTCATGAGCTGAGCATGAAGAAATATCAAGAGGAAGAAGTCAAAAAGAAAAGAACAATTGCCCTTAAATCCACAGCTCCACCAGATGAAGAAACTGATGACACTGAAGACGAAGAACAGGATGAAGAGATGGCACTCATTACCCAAAGATTCAAGAAATTTTTAAGAAAAAGAAAACAGGGGATGAGGAAGAGGCCATTCACAAAAGAAGAACAGAGCAAAGAAAAAGAGAAAGACCAACCCCTTATCTGTTACGAATGCAAGAAGCCGGGACACTTCAAATCCGAATGCCCTCAGCTGAAGGAAGGTCCCAAGAAGTACAACAAGAAGGCCATGATGGCCACTTGGAGTGCGAGTGATGACTTAAGCTCCGACGAGGAAAACTCAACCAAACAAGCCAACCTGTGCCTTATGGCACACGAAAATGAGGTAATTTCTGAAACTCCTTGTGACTTTATATTTGAAGAATTACATGAAGCATTCTATGATTTAGTTGATGAATTAAAGAAACTAGGGATGAAGAACAAAGATCTAAAATTAAAAAATCAATCTTTATTGAAATAAACTGAAAATATTTCAATTAAAAAATCCACCCTGCTTCAAGAAAATCAAAGCTTAAAGAATGAAATTGTCAAGCTAAAACCAATAGTAGAAAAGTTCACCTTGAGTTCAAATAAACTCAATATGATTCTTGATAATCAAAAAGTCGTGTATGATAAGGCTGGACTTGGCTATAACCCCTTGAAGAAACAAAAATATCTGAAAAATATTTATGTAAACTCTTTAAGTAACAAGTCTTCTAATATTACTTGCTTCAAATGTGGTAGAGTAGGACATAAGTCATACACTTACTTCTCTAACAAGTCTGCAAACTCAACTGTAAAGAAAATATGGGTTCCAAAAGGAACCATTATGACTAACAAAAAAGGACCCAAGAAAGCTTGGGTACCTAAAACAAAAACTTGACTTTTGCTTGCAGGTGTGTCTAGCATCCCAAGGAGGAAACAGGAAATGGTATCTTGACAGTAGATGCTCGAGACACATGATTGGTGATGAATCCCAATTCATCACTCTTGATGCTAAGGATGGAGGGATGGTCACCTTTGGAGACAATGGCAAAGGAAAGATCATCGGTATAGGTAACATTGGTATCACTCCCTCCAAATACATTGAAAATATTTTGTTAGTAGATGGTTTAAAGCATAATTTACTAAGCATTAGTCAATTTTGTGATAAAGGATATAAAGTTGTTTTTGAATCGTCTGTTTGCATTGTAACTAGTCCTATTAATGATGGCATTAAATTTATTCGACATAGACATGGTAATGTTTATATGGTAGATTTAAATGATTTAGCCAAAATAAACATGCAATGCCTAGTATCCTTGAATGCTAAAATTAATGAGACTAGTTGGCTTTGGCATCGCAGACTTGCACACATTAGCATGCATTCTCTTTCAAAATTAATTAAGAAAGAATTAGTTCTTGGTTTGCCAAAACTGAATTTTGAAAAGGATAGAATTTGTGATGCATGCCAACTAGGTAAACAAACAAGAGTTTCATTTAAATCCAAAAATATTGTTTCAACCTCTAGACCCTTAGAGCTTTTGCATATGGACTTATTTGGACCTATTAGAACACTAGTCTAGGAGGAAAATGATATGGTTTTGTAATTATAGATGATTACTCTCGTTTTACTTGGATTTTCTTTTTAGCACACAAAGATGAAACTTTTCATGTTTTCACTAAATTTTATCGAAAAGTTACTAATGAGAAAGGATTTTCAATTCAAAATATTCGAAGCGATCATGGAACTGAATTTGAAAATCAAGACTTTGAAACTTTTGTGATGAAAAGGAAATTGGCCATAACTTCTCTGCTCCTAGGAACCCCAACAAAATGGGGTAGTAGAAAGGAAAAATAGAACCTTAGAAGAAATTGCCCGTACCATGCTTTGTGAAAGCAACCTTCCAAGATATTTTTGGCGGAAGCAATCAACACAGTATGTTACATTTTAAATCATGCTTTGATTAGACAAATTTTAAAGAAAACCCCCTATGAGCTTTGGAAAGAAAAAAAACCTAATATTGCTTATTTTCATATTTTTGGTTGCCGATATTTTGTGTTAAATAATGGTAAAGAAAGACTTGAAAAATTTGATGCAAAATCAGATGAAGCAATCTTTCTTGGTTACTCCTCCATTAGTAAAGCTTTTAGAGTTTTTAACAAAAGAACTTTAGTAGTAGAGGAGTCCATACATGTTATCTTTGATGAATCTAACGATCTTCCTTCAAGGAAGAATGAAGGTGTTGATGATGCAGATCCTCTTATAGAAGGAATGAAGGAGATCACTCTGAAAGATTCAACAATTCAAGAGGATAAGGAACATGAAGACAAACAGGATGAGGGAGGTGAAGAACATCAAGAACAACCTCAAGGTACAAATGACCTACCCAAAGAATGGAGGTATGTTCACAATCACCCTAAGGAGCTAATTATTGGTGATCCTATGCATGGGATAAAAACTCGTTCTTCACTTAGAGAAGTATTTAATCATTGTGCTTTTATATCTCATCTTGAACCAAAAACTATTGAAGAAGCTAAAAATGATTATAATTAGATTAATGCAATGCAAGAGGAACTTAATCAATTTGAAAGAAATAATGTATGGACCTTAGTATCAAGACCTAAAAATTATTCAATAATTGGCATAAAATGGGTCTTTAGGAACAAATTAGATGAACATGGAAATGTAATAAGAAATAAAGCAAGATTGGTTGCTAAAGGTTATATTCAAGAAGAAGGAATTGATTTTGATGAGACCTTTGCACCTGTTGCTAGATTAGAGGCCATTAGACTTCTACTTGCATATGCTTGCTTTATGAAATTTAAATTATTTCAAATAGATGTCAAAAGTGCATTTTTGAATGGATATATTGCTGAAGAAGTCTATGTAGAACAACCCCCAGGTTTTAAAAATCATGCTTTTCCTAATCATGTTTTTAAATTAAATAAAGCTCTATATGGATTAAAACAAGCACCTAGGGCTTGGTATGATAGGCTAAGCAATTTTTTACTAAATAATGGTTTTTCAAGCGGTAATGTAGACACAACCCTCTATATTAAAAGAAATCAAAATGATATGTTAGTTATACAAATTTATGTTGATGATATTATTTTTGGGTCTACTAATGAATCTCTTTGTCAAGACTTTGCTAAGCTCATGCAGGGGGAGTTTGAGATGAGCATGATGGGAGAACTTACTTTCTTCCTCGGACTCCAAATCAAACAAACAAAGAAAGGAATCTCCATCACCCAAAGCAAGTACACCAAGAAATTACTCAAAAGATTTGGAATAGAGAACTCCAAACCAATTGGCACACCCATGAGCCCCTCATGTAAGCTTGACAAGGATGAAGAAGGTAAATGTGTAGACTTAAAATACTATAGAGGTATGATTGGCTCTCTATTATATTTAACTACAAGTAGGCCTGATATCATGTTTAGTGTTTGTTTGTGTGCTAGATTTCAATCTAATCCTAAAGAGTCTCACTTGAATGCTGTTAAAAGAATTCTTAGATATTTAAATGGTACTCAAACTCTAGGATTATGGTACTCTAAAGACTCACTGATTGATTTATTAGGATATTCAGATGCTGATTTTGCTGGATGTAGATTAGACAAAAAAAGCACTAGTGAAACTTGTCAATTTCTTGGAGTTAACCTAATCTCCTGGTTTAGCAAGAAACAAAATTCGGTAGCACTGTCTACGGCTGAGGCCGAATACATTGCAGCCGGAAGTTATTGTGCTCAAATCTTGTGGATTAAGCAACAACTCGAAGACTTTGGTATCAAACTTAATGAAATACCCATAAGATGTGACAACACTAGTGCCATAAATCTATCTAAAAATCCAATTCAACATTCAAGGTCTAAACATATTGAAATAAGACATCATTTTATAAGAGAACATGTTCAAAATAAAGATATAATTCTTGAATATGTTTGCACTGAAAATCAATTAGCTGATATCTTTACAAAGGTCCTTAGTGAGGATAGATTCTGTGAAATTAGGAGAAATCTAGGAATTCTTGATCCTTTTGCCTAAATGTTTTTCCAATTCCAAGGAATCGATGTCAAAATTTTTTGAGTTCAATTTTCATCATCTCTCTTGGACCTAAAAGCTCAAGATTATCATTCTCACAACTTGTCATTGAGCAAAAATTTTTCTCCTAAAATTTTAAATTTTTTTGAAATTTATTCATATTTTTTCTGAAATTTTGTGATTCATGAGTCGACCCCCTAGGGTCGACCCAATGGCATACTTGAAATTCTTTGCCAACTTCCCACGGGTTCTTTTCTTTTTAACTTAAAGCCCGTTCATGAGCCGACCCCTTCTTCTTCTTCGTCTTCCTCCCTCCAAGACTCTTCATCCTCATCTTTGTTCTCTCCAAAACCAAAGATTTAGCCCAAAGATCATTCTCCCTTCACATCTCCACCTCAAATCACCCCTTGGGAAAGGAGCTTCTCGCATCTTTCTCCCTTGATTGAAGCGGTTGGAGCGTGCCCTAGCTTCCACCGTTCTTCTCAAAATCGTCATTTCTCTCCACCAAAATCTCTTTCCATCCTCTAGTAACCTTCCTTCTCCTCACCCATTTGATCTTCCGAGTCTCCCTGCCTGCTCTTGTGGTGAGAATGGCCCCAAAGATGAAACTCCCTCAAAGAAGGAAATCAGTCCGTGCACTGGAAGAAGGCATCCGCAGAAAAAGGCAAGCTTCTCAGATCTCCTCTGCTACCATTCCGGCTTCAGCGTCTGCACCAGGTCCCTCTCAGTCTTCTCTTAGCCCTAGCAAAATCCCTCTCTCTGACAGAAAGGTAGAAACCGACAAGAATGTGGACTTTAGTTTCTTTGAAAAAGAAGGTTTCTCCTTTGGGTCAAAGATCAAAAATCAAGGTTGGGGATTTTACTGTTCTCTCAAAGAAGTTACATATGTAGACTTGGTTAGAGAGTTTTATCTGAATCTGCACTATGGTAATGAAACAGTAACTTCTACTGTTAAGGGAATTGATATCTGCTTAGATCCTATTATTTTGGAAGAGATTCTGCATTTGCCCTGTGAGGGATATTCTAACATGGAACTCCCAGTGAAGGAAGAAGGGATCAATGTAATTTTAGGAGGAACCTACTCGGGAAGTCTAAATAAATTAGAAGCCAAAATCTTGTCAATTGAAATGAGAATTCTACATCAATTAGTGACAAAGCTTTTCTTTCCGAGGAGTGGTAGGCATGACCTCCTTTCTAGCCGAGACATATGCATAATGTTTCATGTGATCACCCAAACCCCCTTAAACCTTCCTGCTTTAATGATTGAGGCCATGAGAGAAACACTGAATAGATCCAAGGCACATCTGCCTTTTGGTATGGCCCTTACACTGGTTTTCAGGAGGTTTGGAGTCAGTTTTGAGGGGAGGCATCTGCTAAGCTTTCTCACGCAGACACCATCAACCAACACACTCTGCACCGCATGGGATTCACTAAGATTGATGGTGGTTGGATCAAGGGTACAGAAGAACGAGCTGAGGAGAGAGCTGAGGATAGAATTGAGGATAGAGCTGAGGAAGAAGGTCCCTCATCACCTCTCCATGACTTCAGGGCAGCATCTCCAGATATCCAGTTTGTTTCAGATCCAGAGGCTGGCCCTTCAGAGTCCACCAGGAGGCACACACCAATTCAGCAGCCAGACAGCAGAGCACCTCCCTCAGAGTTCAGATTGGCTGATGATCAGATTGAGCAGATTTCTCAGCGTGTGGCTTCCTTGCTTTCTCGTCAGTGGAGCACTTCTGCGTTTGCACCAGGATCCACATCATTAGATGCATCTGATCAGACCATGATCCTCCATATCTCCACTGTATTTTAGATGATCACAGATCAGTCAGTTCGGATTCAGCAGCTCGAGGATTACATTTTGAGACTGACTGGGAGAGTACTTGACTTGCAGGTGCAAGTCTTAGCTTTGGCCCATCCTCAGCCACAGGAGTGCACTATTGAGGTCACAGACCTAACTACGAAGGCTGGCAGACTCAGAGGTATTTTGGAGGGTGGTTTTGATTTCTTGAGGAGAGAGATCAGAGGCTCAAGTGAGCATGCTTCTACACAGTTCACTGCACTACTTCAGTCTATTTCGAGAGCTCTGAACGTTCTTGATTCCATCAGGCTCTCTCTTGCAGTCCAGTCTTTGGCCTCTGAACGTTCTCAGCCTTTAGGATCATCTCGCCCACCTACTCGTGCCAGCACCTCCACTCATGGCAGAGGCAGACGGGGTAGAGGATGAGTCCCTGGTCGTGATCCATCATCTCCCCACCCCATCTCTAATACATCTGATTCTGATCCATAGAGTCATGAGCTCTACTAGATCCTTGTTGTTTAGTCATGTCTGTTGTTCTTTCTAGGATCTGTCTCTTGGGCCATGTAATGATGTTAACTAGTTGACTTTTATTTTATGGAATATGTATTGAAACAACTATGGTATCAATCATCTTTTAATTATATATCTACTCTTTGTAATGGTATCAATCATCTTTTGATTATATATCTTCTCTTTATTGCTAATTCATATCTATGGTACTCAATGGCATATTTTATTTTATGATTGCTGTATTTAGGGGGAGTAAATATTAATGATTAGCACAAGAAGTTTGAAGAAATACTAAAGAGAAAATGTATTCAAAAAAAGAGGGGGAGTTAACAATGTTTGATGATGTCAAAAAGGGAGAGAAATTAAAGAAAAATATCAAAAGCAAGATTATTAAATGACTTAAAAATAAAATGAGTGAATTGGGAGAAATTAAAAAAAATATATATGATTGATAATAAAATGAGTGAATTGCTAAGCACAAAGCAATTGAGCAACCTTTAAAATTACTTCTAAGATATGCTCTGATATGCTTTAAAATTAGACATGCTCTGATACATCTTAAAATTTGACATGCTCTGACATGCTTTAAAATTAATTCTTAGACATGCATTGATACACTTAATTGTTAAACATGCTCTGATACTAAATCTAAATAATCAAATGAGAATGAGCAAATTTTCAAGATGCTAAGAAATTTGAAAAATGAGCAAATGAGATATTTTCAAACACGCAATTTTCAAATCCTAATGTAAATTCTGCTTTGCTCTGATAACAAAAATAAATTTTCTACCCTGATACCAAAATCACATAATCAAATGAGTAAATTTTTAAATCATCAAGCAATAGGCAAATTATTTATGCAAATGGGCACATGTATCACATGCCAAAAGAATCAATTTTTTTTTCATGCAAATGCACTTATAAGTTGGTAGTAAATTTCCTATTTATCTTCAAACTACCTGTAATGCATTTCATCCCTTTGAAATTCATGATCATTGATTCATATAAATGCTTTTGTTCAAATGTTTTGTCATCATCAAAAAGGGGGAGATTGTTGCTCCTTAGATTGATTTTGATGATTACAAAGCAGTTGAAGGGGTACTAATATTTCTCACTTGTAAAAGTCTTATTGCTCTTCAGGGGCAAAATTGTAATTTTATTAAAACCCTGATTTGATAGTATCAAATGATAGAACAAAAAATTTGAGATCCAATGGTGAAAATTTTATTGATTTTGGACTTGTATTTTGAAAGATATGCATGATTGAAAATCATGAGTCGACTCATGAGTCGACTCATGGCACATGAGATGACTGGTACGCTGAAATTCCTGGCCGGCACAGACTTGGCACAACCTGTGAGTCAACCCATGAATCGACCCCCAAGGCATGAGTCGACTCATGAGTCGACCTCTGCGGGTCTTTTTGCCAGTTTTACAGAACCTCGGATCCCGTTCGATTCTGTGATGTTTTTCCACAGAGGTCGACCCATGAGTCGACCCCCAGACATGAGTCGACTCATGAGTCGACCCCTGTGATGGGATTTTTCCACAACGGCTAGTTTTTAACCCATTCTAAATGCTCTTAATGCTCATTTAATATAGTCTAATGGCTCTTTTCAGTCTAGAATGTTTTTCACTATTTTTAAAGCTATAAAAGGGACAAAAATATGGAAATCAACAAGAAAAAAAAAAGAAGAACAAAAGAGAGAAGTATCAAGAAGAGAGATTTTGAAAAAGAGATTTCAAGCAAACTTTTCAGCCCTAAGCAGAAGATCACTCAAAGCATTCAAGAAGCCTTTGATCCAAGCTCACCAACTCCTCAAGTGCACATTCTAGTCTCCAACCACCTTGAGGAAATCAAAAAGGGTTTTCTTCTTCTTGAGTAAAGAGTATTTAAAGTCTTATACGTTCATTAAAGGAGCTTTCTTGTGCTATTCATTGTTATACTTTATTTGTGTTATTGTTTTTATTTTGGAAGGGTTCCAAAACAAGGGAAGGTTGATCCGAACCTTGAATCGGAGTGTATAGGGTTGGCTTGTACCCAGAAAATAAGTGGACTAGCTTGGGATAGCTAGAGTCAGAGTTTTCGATGTTTGTATTCGGGTTGAATACAAGATTAGTGGATTGGAATTCTCAAGTAGGAGCTTGGGGAGTAGATGTAGGTGTAAGGTTGGCACCGAACCACTATAAATCCTTTTGTTTGGTGTGTGTCTAATTGCTCTTCTTTATCTCTTCATTATTCTCTTGCATTCTTGCTCTTGCTATTAGCCTTGAATTAATTTTACTCACTCTATCTATTTAGCTTTGTCAAACATTTTCATAAGTCATAAGTTAAGCTTAAAATTTTTAGAAACCCAATTCACCCCCCCTCTTGGGTTGCATAGCTGGGCAACAGCCTTCGACCTTGCTCATGTTAGGGCGAGGTTCTCCTCCTGTCCCTAACATGGCTGTGGGGGCGCATATGGGCGCTGTATGGCCTCTCCCCCCATCCGGTCTACAAATAACCAGGTCTTCGACCTTGCTCATGTTAGGGTTTGTTTTCGTTGTTCGAAGGGGTCATCCCCTGTCGTTACAAGTCCATGCCAAAAAGAGAAAGATATGCAGACCTGAAAGGAATCTTGATTTAAAGCGGGATCGTTCGTAATACATTTACAAGTTTTTCAAATCTCGAGGTTGTAGAAGGTCTGCTTCCTGTCAAGGTCCTCCAGAGACAGAGTTGATGATCCCAATTGGAGGCCGATGTCCGGGCTGCTCTTCTCTCCTCGGTGGGTCAGGCTGTGGTAGGGCCCTTGATCGATTCTCTCTACCCTCAGACTGGCATCGAATGAACCTGTCGAGCCGACCTCATCGGATGAGCTCCTCGATCTCATCTCGGAACTGAATGTATTTCTCCGTGTCGTGGCCATGGTCACGATGGTAGAGGCAGAACTTATTAGGATTGCACTTTCCGAGGTGCATGCGCATTCTTTCTGGCCTCGAGAGCTGCTCTCTGACTTCCATCAGCATCTGAGTTTTCGATGCATTGAGGGGGGCATAGCTGCGGAATCTTTCTCGGGGAGAGCCCCGCCAAACCCGATGCTCCAGGCTTCTCTGCCTGCATGCTCAGGGAGGAGTCTGGGCGCGCTTATGCCCAGGAGGAGTTCGAGAATGTGGCCGAGCTTCTCTCGGCCCTTTTTCGATTGCGGGCTTACTCGAGTCTCCCGCCTGCCGCTCTCTCGTGGTCTCCTCATCCTTCATTTTGAAGGCTTCTTCTGCTCGGGCGTACCCTTCGGCCCGAGCCAACAGATCAGCAAAATCCCTGGGGTATTTCTTTTCCAAGGAGAATAAAAGGTCGTTCTTCTAAAGGCCACCTTTCAGAGTGGCCATCGCGATCGATTGGTCCAAGTTCCGGACCTCCAATGCGGCGACATTGAAACGGTTGACGTAAGCCCGGATGGACTCCCCCTCCCTCTGCTTGATGTTGATGAGGGACCCCGAACCCTTCCAGGGATGCCGGCTGCTAATAAAATGAGCCACAAACTGGTGGCTCATCTGATCAAAGGAAAAGATGGTACCTGACTTCAGCATCGAGTACCAGTTTCTCGTCGCTCCCTTCAAGGTGGATGGGAAAGCTCGGCATAGGATGGCGTCGGGCATGCCATGAAGCAGCATCATTGTCCAGAAGGCCTCCAGGTGGTCGATTGGGTCCGAAGTGTTGGGAAATATGTCCCAAAAAGCCAATCGTCAAGCTGTTGACGGTTGAGCAACCAAGTATTGTAATTGATTTGTTAATAAATAAAATATATTTGGTATTTTCATCATAAGCTCTCATCTTCTAATGAACTCCGTTGTTATGATGAAGTCCTTAGGACTATTTAGATTCGATAAAGAGAGGATTTATTGATTAGTCCTTAAAACTGTTCACGACCAAATGATAGGCTGTTAATAAGGACAACAGCATCTATCGAGCATAGGTCGCTGTAGGCCATATGGGTTGGTTGTCCTCTTAACCAAGGAGTGTGGAGATACTAGTATGGCATACAGGTGAGATGTAAGGGTACATCATCATTGAACGTGACCAACTCCAGAGTATTCTGCTGTCGAGAATGTCTCTGATGGGATATAGGTATAAGTGTCCCTTAGACTTGAGATCGCCTCAGTGACTTGCAAGCAACTCACTGTGCTTTGGTACTGGACTAACTGAATTTTTAATTCAGAGATGGAAGGCTTCTGGGTACAGTCAAGTACTTGCAAAGTCAGAGTGTGATCGAGATGGGATTGACCACTCCAAGAGTTGGAGAAGAATGAGTCGCTGTATTTCAATTTAGCAAAACTTTGGCCAGGGTAATCCATTAGATGGATTTGATATTTTGAAATATAATGTGGACAACTTGATCAGAGTTGACAGTTGAACTCTGGGGTGTCCTATGATCATTTTGGTCAAGGGGATGAATTATATGAAAACTATATCCACATGGGTTCTAAGGATGTTGTTCTACACATTCGACCTATCCGATCATCGGGTACCATTGCTAGATGGTCACTTTGATTGGTATAGAAATTTGTTCCTATGCTACCAGCTTAGGTTCGGACCTATGAGGTCACACACATTAGAGTTCATGATCCGATCAGATGGTTGATCAACGATTAAGAATCGTTCTAGGGTTAAATGATCAATACGATTGACATTTAACCCAGTGCAAGTGTTGCAGGAGGATCTATTAGCAATTTGATTGCTGATTGGCTTAATTTGATTAAGCCAATGGGCTAAGATTAAGTCTAATTAAATATGATTTAATTAGATTTAGTTTGGGCTTGATTGGATCAAGTCCAATTGGTTTATTGGGTAAGCCAAGTGCAAGGAAAAACTAGTCCTAGTTCAACTAAGACTTGGGTCAATCTAATTTCTAATTTGATTAAAAAATTAAATCAGATTTAAATCTAATTTAATCTGATTAAATTATATTCTTAATTAGGTTAAGACCTATTTTAATTGGGTTGATCTAATTTTGATTTGATTTGGTTTGGAAAACCAAATTAAAACAAGTCATGAGATAGAATCCTAGTAAGACTAGGATTCCACCTTGCGCCACATAAGCCTTCCCCATGCCCTCTCTCTTATTCAACGCCAATCTCCACTTATTTTGTATGACAAAAGCTCTCTCCCAGGTCTCTCCCACATTCACAAAAGGTCTCCTCTCTTCTTTCTTACATGGAAGGTGGTTTGGATCAAATCAAAAAGGAATAAGTTTGGATTTCGAATTCTATGAGATAGAGTTTTAGAAATCCAAAACTCTTTCAATTTTGCACCGAATTTATCCAAATTTTTTTTTGGAATTTTTATGACTTTTAGAGTATAAATTGTGTACCCTTTTCTAGTGATCCATGCACAAAAATATGAAGGAGGTGCTCAAGAGTTGGGCGTCCCTTAACTTGCCATGTTTGGATAAGCCTTGACTAGGTGTTTGACCTAGATAAGGACTCTATCATATCTCTCTACATAAGATGAGTTTCTTCATGAAAGTTTAGGTAAAGTCAGAGATTTGAGAGACCTTTGTACCTTCCAAAAATTAGAGAGAAATACCTTTGGGTCATGGAGATATAAAAGATGCAAGTTTGGATGTCTAGAGAGAAAAACATGAAGAAGAAGAGGGTCTTCTTCTAGGGTTTTTGTTTTCATATCTT
Source organism: Elaeis guineensis (assembly GCF_000442705.2). Taxonomy (NCBI): domain Eukaryota; kingdom Viridiplantae; phylum Streptophyta; class Magnoliopsida; order Arecales; family Arecaceae; genus Elaeis; species Elaeis guineensis. The sequence continues at coordinate 78,440,195 of NC_026000.2, forward strand.
TCCTCCCTCCATCTTGAGTTTCCTGAGAGCATCTCAGATCTGAAACTCCTCCTTCTACTTTTCATCTTTGGAAGAGTCCAAATCAAGAAGAAGGAGGCACCTGATCAACCATCAAAGAAGGATCAGCGCAGTACTAGCATACTGTGCTGATTTCCTGAAGCAGGACTTCTGATCGAGATTCGTGGGCTCGTGTGGACGACTCCTAGAGGCCGGATGCGTATGCGGCTTGCAACATCATCCTCAAGCAGGATCAGCAAGGTTAGAACATCTAACTTGCAAGATAATAGATCTGATCTATTGTTTAATACATACATTAGATGTAGTATAGAAACATGTTGATATGATCAACATGTAGTTCATGCTATATTTATATATTTTAATTTCTGATTTAATGCTATGTAATAATCATGTAATAAATCTTAGATTTAAGGATTTTTTGATTTTAAAAAATAAATTTTGATTTATTTTAGTCTTCCGCTGTATGATCTTGAAAAAGTTTCAAGATCTAACCCTGAAACCCTAGATCTGGTTCCAACAATTGGTATCAGAGCCTAGGTTCTTTATTACATGATTATTTATACATGCTTAGATTATTTTTTAGATTATATCTAATTTATAATCTGATTATTAAATCTAAAATTAAAATTTTAGATCAATCACAAACTGCAAGGTTGTCCTGCTGTAAGGTTTACCCCTTACAGTGAAAAGGTTGTCCTAGTTTGTGTAAATCTATCTTTAATCATAAATTTATTAGATATGATCTAGATTAAATTTATAATTTATTAGATTTAAAAGATTTTTAAATCTAAAATAAAATCTCTTTGTTAATAATTTTTGTGCAAAGAAATTGTTTAAAGTTGAAATTGTTTCAATTACATGAACCTGTTTAGATTAGATCTAAAGTAGTTTTATGTTTATTTCACTTGCATCTTGATTCTGAATCAAACATGCAATATGATTGATAGAATCATATTATAAAATTATTTTACAAATATGAAAATTAGTTTTGGAAAAGCCAAACCCAACCCTCAGCCCAAAACTTAATTAAGAATTAAGAAGTTATTTGATTAGGTTCTAGGATTGTGAATTGAAGAACCTAAGACACAAATCATAACACATTGGGTTAATGGGTTAGTGGAAATTAGGTCCATTAATTGGGTTAGACCTATGGTTAGATTAAAGATGGACTTAATTAGAGAATTGACTAAATCTAATCAATTGTTGTCTTAGATTAGGTCAAGAATTCTCTAGATCAATTACAATAGTTGTAGTTGGTCAAGTCCATGTCTTTAACGAGAACCAAATGGACTTGATTCTTGGCTAAGTGGTCTAGCACGAACTGTTAGGTTGATTTAATCGAAACTAATTAAACCAGTTGGTGTCTAAGGTAAACCAGACCGGTGGTTTTTAATTGGGAGCCTGCTTACCTGGCCATTTCTGATGGTGTCTAAGGCAAGCTTTGGCAGACCCTCCCACTGATCGAACTTACCTGGCCTCTTGGTGAAATTATGTTTTGATCGGATCACTTGACTATTCGAGCTGACCCATGTCAGCTAGGTAAATCAGTGTGACTGATTTAGGTGCTCCTAGATCAATCCTTTTAATGGTCTCCCTTAAGCTGACTTGGTGAAGCCAGTGGGAGAATCATGATAAGCTGGTTCATCTGACTTCATCTTTTAAATTATTTAAATCCTCTAAAATTATTAGGTCCTTAAAATGATAAAGTTATGGAGATAACTGAGTCATAGCCTCCCATTAAGCGATGAGTTCAGTCGCAAATTCGAGATGGCTCAGCCAAAGGACATGCTTCAAGTGTTGGAGGATGCCTTTGGCACACCCGATGACATAGAGAGGCACAAGACTAGTTGTGCCATCTTCAACGCCAAAATGCGTGATGGTGCCTCTGTCACTGATCATGTATTGTACATGATCGAGCTGATGGAACGATTGAGCAAGCTCGACTTTCCCTTGCATGAGCAGCTTGGGAAAGATGCAATACTGAACTCGCTGCCCAAATCTTTCCTCCCATTCCTCACTCATTATAGAATGACAAAGCCTGAAGTAAACTACCATGGATTACTGGGGTTGCTTCAGAACTTTGAGAAGGATCACCAACTCCTCAAGGAGTCGGTGAACTCAGTGGGAGGTTCGTCTTCTGGTTCTCGACCCTTTGAGAAAGGAAAGAAGAACAAGAAGAAGAAAGTGAAGAAGGTGCAAGTTCAGGCTGGGACATCAGTGCAGAGCCAGACTAGAAAGATCAAGCCCGATAAGAGTCTATTCTACTGGCAAGCATCCTAGATTAGATAGTGTGTCAGATATCTACTTATGGCATTAGAGGCTAGGTCATATAAACAAGAACAGAATAAATAGGTTGACTCAAGAGGAAATCCTCGAAGTCAGTGATTGTGAATCACTTCCAACTTGTGAGTCCTATCTTCTTGGTAAAATGACCAAGTCACCTTTTACTGGAAAAGGTGAGAGCTACTGAGCTCTTGGGCCTAGTACATACTGATGTATGCGGGCCCATGAGCACCAGTGCTAGAGGTGGATATTTCTACTTCATAATTTTCACGGATGACCTATCCCGATATGGATATGTCTATCTGATGAAACATAAGTCGGATTCATTTGAAATGTTCAAACGACTCCGAAGTGAAGTAGAAAAATAAACTGGGAAGAGTATTAAAACTCTTCGATCTGATCGAGGAGGAGAATACCTTTCTAGTGAATTTCTCACATATCTAGGAGAGAATGGGATTCTCTCCCAATGGACTCCTCCAGGAACACCACAGCATAATGGTATGTCTGAAAGGAGGAATCGGACTCTGTTAGACATGATCTGATCCATGATGGGTTTTGCTAGCTTGCCAATATCCTTCTGGGGATATGCACTCGAATCGGTCTATTATCTGTTAAATAGGATTCCAAGTAAGTCTGTAATTAAGACTCCATATGAGATATGGATAGGGCGTAAGCCAGTACTTTCACACCTTAGGGTCTGGGGGTGTCCGACCTATGTCAAACGATTAGTCACAGACAAACTTGGACCTAGGTCTGACAAATGCTCATTCATAGGGTACCCCAAAGAGATAAAAAGATATTTTTTCTACCATGCTGATGAACAAAAGGTGTTCGTCAGCCTTAAGGCAATCTTTTTAGAAAAGGAGTTCCTTGGTGAAGGAACCGTTGCCTCTAAGGTTAAACTTGATGAAGTTCAACAGGTAGAAGGACCGACACCAATAGCTGAACTTGAGTCAGATATGATTAGATCAGATCCGGAGCCCAATATACCTGTACCATTAAGGCGATCCGGTAGAGTACCGCATCAGTCGGATAGATACTACGGTTTCTTGGTCCGGGATGGTGATCCCATCGAACTTGATGAGAATAATGAGGATCCGATCACCTATATGGATGCAATGCAGAGACCTGATTCCGAGAAATGGCTTGAACCCATGAAATCTGAAATGGAGTCCATGAAGGTCAACGATGTATGGACATTGGTTGACCCATCTGAAGGGGTTAAACCCATTGGGTGTAAATGGGTCTTCAAAAGGAAGAGGGGCGCAGACGGAAAGGTGGAGACCTATAAAGCCCGTCTGGTAGCCAAGGGGTATCGTCAATGTTATGGTATTGACTATGACGAGATTTTTCCCCTGTGGCAATGCTCAAATCCATTCGGATAATGCTTGCAATAGCTGCCCATCTGGATTATGAGATCTGGCAGATGGATGTAAAGACAGCCTTCTTGAATGGAGAGCTGACCGAAGAGGTGTATATGATACAACCTGAGGGGTTTACATCCACAGATGAGTCCAAGGTGTGCAAGCTTCAGAGATCCATTTATGGATTGAAGCAAGCTTCTCGGAGTTGGAACATGCATTTTGATAAGGTGATCAAAACGTATGGCTTCATTAAGAATGGAGAAGAGCCCTGCATCTATAAATGGGCAAATGGTCCAGTTGTGGTATTCCTTATCTTGTACGTGGATAACATTCTCTTAATCAGGAATGACATCCCCGTACTACAGGGAATAAAAGTTTGATTGTCATCACAGTTCTCCATGAAGGACTTGGGTGAAGCATCCTACATCCTAGGGATGAAGATCTATAGGGATAGATCTAAAAGGATGCTTGGGTTATCCCAGTCCATGTACATAGATACTGTGCTGAAGAGGTTCAGCATGGAGAATTCCAAGAAGGACTATCTACCGATAGGCCAAGGAATTTCTCTCTCTAAGAAGGATTGTCTGACAACTCCTGAGAGAGAGAGCGTATGAGTAGAGTCCCATATGCTTCAGCCGTGGGATCTATCATGTACGCCATGACATGTACAAGACCAGATGTGGCATACTCACTAGGAGTAGTGAGTAGATACCAATCTGATCCTGGAGAAAACCACTGGAAAGTGGTTAAAGCCATCCTTAAGTATTTGAGAAATACTAAGGACCAATGGTTGGTTTATGGCGAGTCAGATCTGAAACTTGTGGGGTTCACAGACTCCAACTTCCAATCTGACCATGATGACAGCAGGAGTGTGTCGGGTTATATCTTTACACTGAATGGTGGAGCCATCTGCTGGAAGAGTTCCAAGCAGCATACTGTGGCAGACTCTGTTTGTGAAGTGGAGTACATCGCAGCATCAGATGCCGCGAAGGAAGCTGTGTGGCTGAGAAAATTCATCAACGAGCTTGGAGTAGCACCCTCCCTCGATGGTCCGGTCCTGCTCTACTGCGACAGCACTGGTGCCATAGCTCAAGCGAAGGAACCCAAAGCACATCAGTGGACGAAGCACATCTTGCGCCGCTTCCACCTGGTCCGGGAGAACGTGGATCGAGGTGACATCGACCTTCAGAAGATCGACGGAAAGGAGAACCTAGCCGACTCCTTCACTAAAGCCCTGGCAATAAAGGAGTTCGACAACCACAAGTCGAAGATGGGTATTAGATACTGTGCCGAGTGGCTTTAGGACAAGTGGGAGTTGTTGGGAAATGTGTCCCAAAAAGCCAATCGTCAAGCTGTTGACGGTTGAGCAACCAAGTATTGTAATTGATTTATTAATAAATAAAATATATTTGACATTTTCATCATAAGCTTTCATCTTCTAATGAACTCCATTGTTATGATGAAGTCCTTAGGATTATTAAGATTCGATAAAGAGAGGATTTATCGATTAGTCCTTAAAACTGTTCACGACCAAATGATAGGTTGTTAATAAGGACAAAGCTTCTATCGAGCATGGTCACTGTAGGCCATATGGGTTGGTTGTCCTCTTAACCAAGGAGTGTGGAGACACTGGTATGGCATACAGGTGAGATGTAAGGGTACATCATCATTGAAGATGACCAACTCTAGAGTATTCTACTGTCGAGAATGTCTCTGATGGGATATAGGTATAAGTGTCCCTTAGACTTGAGATCGCCTCAGTGACTTGCAAGCAACTCACTGTGCTTTGGTACTGGACTAACTGAATTTCTAATTCAGAGACGGAAGGCTTCTGGGTACAGTCAAGTACTTGCGAAGTCAGAGTGTGATCGAGATGGGATTGACCACTCCAAGAGTTGGAGAAGAATGAGTCGCTGTATTTCAATTTAGCAAAACCTTGGCCAGGGTAATCCATTAGATGGATTTGATATTTTGAAATATAATGTGGACAACCTGATCAGAGTTGACAGTTGAACTCTGGGGTATCCTATGATCATTTTGGTCAAGTGGATGAATTATATGAAAACTATATCCGCATGGGTTCTAAGGATGTTGTTCTACACATTCGACCTATCCGATCATCGGGTACCATTGCTAGATGGTCACTTCGATTGGTATAGAAATTTGTTCCTATACTACCAACTTAGGTTTGGACCTATGAGGTCACACACATTAGAGTTCATGATCCGATCAGATGGTTGATCAACGATTAAGAATCATTCTAGGGTTAAATGATTAATACGATTGACATTTAACCCAGTGCAAGTATTGCAGGAGGATCTATTAGCAATTCGATTACTGATTGGCTTAATTTGATTAAGCCAATGGGCTGAGATTAAGTCTAATTAAATATGATTTAATTAGATTTGGTTTGGGCTTGATTGGATCAAGTCTAATTGGTTTATTGGATAAGCCAAGTGCAAGGAAAAACTAGTCCTAGTTCAACTAGGACTTGGGTCAATCTAATTTCTAATTTGATTAGAAAATTAAATCAGATTTAAATCTAATTTAATCTGATTAAATTAGGTTCTTAATTGGGTTAAGACTTATTTTAATTAAGTTGATCTAATTTTGATTTGATTTGATTTGGAAAACCAAATTAAAACAAGTCATAAGACAGAATCCTAGTAAGACTAGGATTCCACCTTGCGCCACATAATCCTTCTCCAAGCCCTCTCTCTTATTCAACGCCAATCTCCACTTATTTTGTGTGACAAAAGCCCTCTCCCAGATCTCTCCCACGTTCACAAAAGGTCTCCTCTCTTCTTTCTTACATGGAAGGTGGTTTGGATCAAATCTAAAAGGAATAAGTTTGGATTTCGAATTCTATGAGATAGAGTTTTAGAAATCCAAAACTCTTTCAATTTTGCACCGAATTTATCCAAATTTTTTTTGAAATTTTTGTGGCTTTTAGGGTATACATTGTGCACCCTTTTCTAGTATCCATGCATGAAAATATGAAGGAGGTGCTCAAGAGTTGGGTGTCCCTTAACTTGCCATGTTTGGATAAGCTTGACTAGGTGTTTGACCTAGACAAGGACTCTATCATATCTCTCTATATAAGATGAGTTTCTTCGTTAAATTTTAGGTAAAGTTAGAGATTTGAGAGACCTTTGTGCCATCCAAAAATTAGAGAGAAATACCTTTGGGTCATGGAGATATAAAAGATGCAAGTTTGGGTGTCTAGAGAGAAAAACGTGAAGAAGAAGAGGGTCTTCTTCTAGGGTTTTTGTTTTCATATCTTTCCTCCCTCCATCTTGAGTTTCCTGAGAGCATCTCAGATCTGAAACTCCTCCTTCTACTTTCCATCTTTGGAAGAGTCCAAATCAAGAAGAAGGAGGCACCTGATCAACCATCAAAGAAGGATCAGCGCAGTACTAGCATACTGTGCTGATTTCCTGAAGCAGGACTTCTGATCGAGATTCGTGGGCTCGTGTGGATGACTCCTAGAGGCCGGACGTATGTGCGGCTTGCAACATCATCCTCAAGCCCAGATCAACAAGGTTAGAGCATCTAACTTGCAAGGTAATAGATCTGATCTATTGTTTAATACATACATTAGATGTAGTATAGAAATATGTTGATATGATCAACATATAGTTCATGCTATATTTATATATTTTAATTTTTGATTTAATGCTATGTAATAATCATGTAATAGGATCTTAGATCTAGGGATTTTTTGATTTTAGAAAATAAATTTTGATTTATTTTAGTCTTCCGCTGTATGATCTTGAAAAAGTTTCAAGATCTAACCCTGAAACCCTAGATCTGGTTCCAACATGAAGTCCCGTCGTAGCTTTCAAATTGAGGGAGCATGAAGTTTGGCGGGATCGATTCCTGCATGATCATTTGAGAAAAGGGAGGGTCAGTACAAATGTCCTCACCATAAGCGGGGGGAGCGTGGTGGAGTTCTTCGATCCGCCAGCTCATCTCCTGGAGCCTTTGATCCAGGAAATCCTCTCGACTACGGGTCTCGAGTGTCTTCTGGCAGAGTGGAGGTAGAGATCTTCCAGGGGTGGAATCGTGATCTGACTAAGGGCTCTCCACCCTCGGATTTGCCTTTCCAGGAAAGATGGGGTGGCTGGCCCAAGTGGCCCATCCTACCATCGGATTTTGGAGTTCCGACGACATTCTCTCCAGTCACACTGATGCCTGTGGCTGTTGCTGCTGCTGCATGGCCTGCACCGCTTCAGCGAGGCCTCTGACCTGCTGGGCCAGTAAGTCGAATTGTTCCATGCCAACCACCGCTGTCGGAGGAGGAGGAGGAGGCTGAAAAACTGGAGGTGAGGCCGGAGCCTGAGATCTGGCCACGGAGGCCATGGATTGCCGTGTGGATGCTTTGCGGGGAGGCATCGAGTGAAGATCTAGTGGGGGAAGGAGGAAAGGACGTCGGAAAAGATGACCGAAGGCGGTCGTGTTGAGCACTCCTTTAAGAACAAGGGTACTGCAAAGGTTTAGCCCCTTCCTCTAGCGCCAATCCTGTTGGTGCAAAAATCCACCTGCGTTGGAGAAGCTGGAGTCGAGGGAGTCGCGGTCGCCACCAGGACCTGCAAAGGAAGTCTAAACTGGAGTTGGGGATGCTCCGGCAAGATCCTTCGATGCTAAAGTCAGTTCTCTGTCTCAACAAGAATGGAGTGCTCGAACTGAAATTTTAGCAGAGTTTTGAGATAGAAAATGAGAGCTTAAAGAATAACGTATCTGGGGTCCCCTTTTTAAAGCCGGAGGGTGTAATAGACTGATAGTGACGTTTGTAACCATCTGGTAGTGGGCCGTTTGGAGCCAGGAGGAGTTTGTTATGGAGAGTAGTGGAGTGGAATCGTGGCCATTGCTGTGACCTGCCACGTGGAGTCTGTTGTGGGGAGTGAAGCGGCGTCCATTGTCGTGACTTGCCAGAGGGTGGAGGAGCCACGCGGTATCCATCGCAGGAAGTGGAGCAGAGTCGTGGCCATTACTGTGGCCTACCAGGGAGTGATGGAGCCGCGCGGAATCTATCGCAGGAAGTGGAGCAAAGTCATGGCCATTACTGTGGCCTGCCAGGGAGTGATGGAGCCGTGCGAAATCCATCGCAGGAAGTGGAGTAGAGTCGTGGCCGTTACTATGGCCTGCCAGGGATCCAGGCCTGTTGGCCGAAGTTCGGTCGGAGTCTGATATCCGTAGAAGCCCGGATGAGGATCATTTGTCAAGGAATCTCGGCCAAGGCCTGTCTGCAATAGAAATCCAAAAGGAATTCATCCACAATGGAAGCTCGGATGAAGGCTTACGGTGGGAATCCAGCGCGAACCGCTCGTGGTAGGAATTTGAAGTAGATCGTTTGTAGCAGAAACTCGGAGTGGGTCACTTGCAGTAGGAGCTCGGAGTCCGACCCTTGTAGGAGTTCGGGGTGAGGTCTACCTACAATAGGGGTTCAAGACGGAAGTCTGGCTCCTGTAGGAGCCCGAAAAAAGTGTTCCTGCAGTCGGAGTCGGGGATGAAGTCCGACTCCCGTAGGAGTCTGGATGAAGTCTTCCTTCAATTGAAGTCGAGGACGAAGTCCGACTCCCGTAGGAGTCCGGATGAAGTCTACCTGCAGTTGAAGTCGGGGATGAAGTCCGGCTCCCGTACGAGTCCGGATGAAGTCTTCCTACAGTTGAAGTTGGGGACGAAGTCCGACTCCTGTAGGAGTCCGGATGAAGTCTACCTGCAGTTGAAGTTGTAGGAACCAGATCTAGGGTTTCAGGGTTAGATCTTGAAAATTTTTCAAGATCATAAAATAAATCAATATTATTTTCTAAAATTAGAGAATTCCTAGATCTAAGATCCTATTACATGATTATTACATAGCATTAAATCAAAAATTAAAATATATAAATATAGCATGAACTACATGTTGATCATATCAATATGTTTCTATACCACATCTAATGTATGTATTAAATAATAGATCAGATCTATTACCTTACAAGTTAGATGTTCTAACCTTGCTGATCTGAGCTTGAGAATGATGTTGCAAGCCACACATATGTCCGGCCTCTAGGAGTCATCCACACGAGCCCACGAATCTCGATCAGAAGTCCTACTTTAGAAAATCAGCACAGTATGCTAGTACTGTGCTGATCCTTCTTTGATGGTTGATCAGGTGCCTCCTTCTTCTTGATTCGGACTCTTCTAAAGATGGAAAGTAGAAGGAGGAGTTTCAGATCTGAGACACTCTCAGGAAACTCAAGATGGAGGGAGGAAAGATATGAAAACAAACAACCCTAGAAGAAGACCCTCTTCTTCTTCTCGTTTCTCTCTCAAGACACCCTAACTTGTGTCTTTTATATCTCTACGATCAAAAGGTCTTTCTCTCTAATTTTTGGATGGCGCAAAGGACTCTCAAATCTCTATCTTTCCAAAAATTTCATAAAGAAACTTATTTTATACAGAGAGATATGATAGAGTCCTTGTCTAGGTCAAATACCTAGTCAAGGCTTATCCAAACATGGCAAGATAAGGGGTGCCCAACTCTTGAGCACCTCCTCCTTATTTTCATGCATGGATCATTAGAAAAGGGTACACAATGTGTACCCTAAAATCCATGAATATTTCAAAAAAAATTTAAATAAATTCGGTGCAAAATTGAAAGAGTTTTGGATTTCTAAAACTTTATCTCATAGAATTCGAAATCCAAACTTATTCCTCTTTGATTTGATCCAAACCACCTTCCATATAAGAAAGAAGAGAGGAAACCTTTTGTGAACGTGGGAGAGACCTGGGAGAGGGCTTTTGTCACACAAAATAAGAGGAGATTGACGTTGAATGAGAGAGAGGGCGTGGGGAAGGCTTATGTGGTGCAAGGTGGAATCCTAGTCTTACTAGGATTCTATCTTATGACTTGTTTTAATTTGGTTTCTCAAACCAAATCAAATCAAAATTAGATCAACCCAATTAAAATAGGTCTTAATCTAATTAAAAACCTAATTTAATTAGATTAAATTATATTTAAATCTAATTTAATTTTCTAATCAAATTAAAAATTAGATTGACCCAAGTCCTAGTTGAACCAGGACTAGTTTTTCCTTGCACTTGGCTTATCCAATAAACCAATTGGACGTGATCCAATCAAGCCCAAACTAAATTTAATTAAATTATATTTAATTAGACTTAATCTCAACTCATTGGCTTAATCAAATTAAACCAATTAGCAATCAAATTGCTAATCGATCCTCCTGCAACACTTGCACTGGGTTAAATATCAATCGTATTGATCATTTAACCCTAGAACGATTCTTAATCGTTGATCAACCATCCGATCAGATCATGAACTCTAATGTGTGTGACCTCATAGGTCCGAACGTAAGACGATAGTACAAGAATAAATTTCTATACCAATCGAAGTGACCATCTAGCAATGGTACCCGACGATCGGATAGGTCGAATGTGTAGAACAACATCCTTAGAACCCATGCGGATATAGTTTTCATATAATTCATCTTCTTGACCAAAATGATCATAGGACACCCCAGAGTTCAACTGTCAACTCTGATCAGGTTGTCCACATTGTATTTCAAAATATCAAATCCATCTGATGGATTATCCTGGCTAAGGTTTTGCTTAATTGAAATACAGCGACTCATTCTTCTCCAACTTTTAGAGTGGTCAATCCCATCTCGATCACACTCTGACTTCACAAGTATTTGACTGTGCCCAGAAGCCTTCCATCCCTAAATTAGAAATTCAGTTAGTCCAGTACCAAAGCACAGTGAGTTGCTTGCAAGTCACTGAGGCGATCTCAAGTCTAAGGGACACTTATACCTATATCCCATCAGAGACATTCTCGACAGCAGAATACTCTGGACTTGGTCATGTTCAATGATGATGTACTAGTACATCTCACCTGTATGCCATGCTAGTGTCTCCACACTCTTTGGTTAAGAGGACAACCAACCCATATGGCCTACAGTGACCTATGCTCGATAGAAGCTGTCATCCTTATTAATAGCCTATCATTTGGTCGTGAACTGTTTTAAGGACTAATCGATAAATTCTCTCTTTATTGAATCTAAATAGTCCTAAGGACTTCATCATAACAACGGAGTTCATTAGAAGATAAAAGCTTATGATGAAAATATCAAATATATTTTATTTATTAACAAATCAATTACAATACTTGGTTGCTCAACCGTCAACAGCTTGACGATTGGCTTTTTGGGACACATTTCCCAACAACTCCCACTTATCCTAAAGCCACTCGGCATAGTATCTAATACCCATCTTCGACTTGTGGTTGTCGAACTCCTTTATCGCCAGGGCTTTAGTGAAGGGTCGGCCAGGTTCTCCTTTCCGTCGATCTTATGAAGGTCGACGTCACCTTGATCCACGATCTCTCAGACCAGGTGGAAGCAGTGCAAGATATGCTTCGTCTGCTGATGTGCTTTGGGTTCCTTCGTCTGAGCTATGGCACCAGTGCTGTCGCAGTAGAGCAGGATCGGACTATCGAGGGAGGGTGCTACTCCGAGCTCGTTGATGAATTTTCTCAGCCATACAACTTCCTTCACGGCATCCAATGCTGCGATGTACTCCACTTCAGAAATAGAGTCTGCCACAGTATGCTGCTTGAAACTCTTCCAACAGATGGCTCCACCATTCAGAGTAAAGATATAACCCGACACGCTCCTACTGTCATCATGGTCAGATTGAAAGCTAGAGTCTGTGAACCCCATAAGTTTCAGATCTGATTCGCCATAAACCAACCATTGGTCCTTAGTATTTCTCAAATACTTAAGGATGGCTTTAACCACTTTTCAGTAATTTTCTCCAGGATCAGATTGGTATCTACTCACTACTCCTAGGAGTATGCCACATCTGGTTTTGTACATGTCATGGCGTATATGATAGATCCCACGGCTGAAGCATATGGGACTCTACTTTATACGCTCTCTCTCTTCAGGAGTTGTCGAACAATCCTTCTTAGAGAGAGAAATTTCTTGGCCTATCAGTAGATAGCCCTTCTTGAAATTCTCCATGCTGAACCTCTTCAGCACAGTGTCTATGTACATGGACTGGGATAACCCAAGCATCCTTTTAGATCTATCTCTATAGATCTTCATCCCTAGGATGTAGGATGCTTCACCCAAGTCCTTCATGGAGAACTGTGATGACAACCAAACTTTTATTCCCTGTAGTGCGGGGATATCATTCCCGATTAAGAGAATGTCATCCATGTACAAGACAAGGAATACCACAACTGGACCATTTGCCCATTTATAGATGCACGGCTCTTCTCCATTCTTAATGAAGCCATACATTTTGATCACCTTATCAAAATGCATGTTCCAACTCCGAGAAGCTTGCTTCAATCCATAAATAGATCTCTGAAGCTTGCACACCTTGGACTCATCTGTGGATGTAAACCCCTCAGGTTGTATCATATACACCTCTTCGGTCAGCTCTCCATTCAGGAAAGCTGTCTTTACATCCATCTGCCAGATCTCATAATCCGGATGGGCAGCTATTGCAAGCATTATCCGAATGGATTTGAGCATTGCCACAGGAAAAAATATCTCATCATAGTCAATACCATAATGTTGACGATACTCCTTAGCGACCAGATGGACTTTATAGGTCTCCACCTTTTCGTCTGCACCCCTCTTCCTTTTGAAGATCCATTTACACCCAATGGGTTTAACCCCTTCAGGTGGGTCAACGAATATCCATACATCGTTGACCTTCATGGACTCCATTTCAGATTTCATAGCTTCAAGCTATTTCTCAGAATCAGGTCTCTGCATTGCATCCATATAGGTGATCGAATCCTCATTATTCTCATCAAGTTTGATGGGATCACCATCCCAGACCAAGAAACCGTAGTATCTGTCTGGCTGATGCGGTACTCTATCGGATCACCTTAATGGTGCAGGTACATTGGGCTTCGGATCTGATCTAATCATATCCAACTCAGGTTCAGCTATTGGTGTCGATCCTTCTACCTGTTGAACTTCATCAAGTTCAACCTTAGAGGCAACGGTTCCTTCACCAAGGAACTCCTTTTCTAAAAAGATTGCCTTAAGGCTGACGAATACATTTTGTTCATCAGCATGGTAGAAAAAATATCTTTTTGTCTCTTTGGGGTACCCTATGAATGAGCATTTGTCAGACCTAGGTCCAAGTTTATCTGTGACTAATCGTTTGATATAGGCCGGGCACCCCCAGACCCTAAGGTGTGAAAGTGCTGGCTTACGTCTCATCCATATCTCATATGGAGTCTTAATTGCAGACTTACTTGGAATCTTATTTAACAGATAACAGGCCAATTCGAGTGCATATCCCCAGAAGGATATCGACAAGCTAGCAAAACCCATCATGGATCGGACCATGTCTAACAGAGTCTGATTCCTCCTTTCAGACACACCATTATGCTGTGGTGTTCCTAGAGGAGTCTATTGGGAGAGAATCCCATTCTCTCCTAGATATGTGAGAAATTCACTAGAAAGATATTCTCTTCCTCGATCAAATCGAAGAGTTTTAATACTCTTCCCAGTTTATTTTTCTACTTCACTTCAGAATCGTTTAAACATTTCAAATGAATCTGACTTATGTTTCATTAGATAGACATATCCATATCGGATAGGTCATCCATGAAAGTTATGAAGTAGAAATATCCACCTCTAGCACTAGTGCTCATGGGCCCGCATACATCAGTATGTACTAGGCCCAAGAACTCAGTAGCTCTCTCACCTTTTCCAGTAAAAGGTGACTTGGTCATTTTACCAAAAAGACAGGACTCACAGGTTGGAAGTGATTCACAATCACTGACTTCGAGGATTCCCTCTTGAGTCAACCTGCTTATTCTGTTCTTATTTATATGACCTAGCCTACAGTGCCATAAGTAGATATCTGACACACTATTTAATCTAGGGTGCTTGCCAGTAGAATAGACTCTTATCAGGCTTGATCTTTTTGGTCTGGCTCTGTACTGATATCCCAGCCTGAACTTGCACCTTCTTCACTTTCTTCTTCTTGTTCTTCTTCTCTTTTTCAAAAGGTCGAGAACCAGAAGACGAACCTCCCACTAAGTTCACCGACTCCTTGTGAAGTTGGTGATCCTTCTTAAAGTTCTGAAGCAACCCCAGTAACCCATGGTAGTTCTCTTCAGGCTTTGTCATTCTATAATGAGTGAGGAATGGGAGATAAGACTTGGGCAGCGAGTTCAGTATTGCATCTTTCTCAAGCTCCTCATGTAAGGAAAAGCCGAGCTTGCTCAATCATTCCATCAGCTCGATCATGTACAATACATGATCAGTGACAGAGGCACCATCCCACATTTTGGCATTGAAGATGGCACAATTAGTCTTGTGCCTCTCCACGTCGTCGGGTGTGCCAAAGGCATCCTCCAACACTTGAAGCATGTCCTTTGGCTGAGCTGTCTTGAATCTGCGACTGAACTCGTCGCTCATGGCAGCCAGCATGATACAGCGCATCGTGGTCCGATCACTGAGCCACTTCTAGTAAGTGTCTCTGACTATTCCACGTGCATTGACAGCTGGCTCCTCAGGTGCAGGATCCATTATCACATATAGGATCCGTTCATGCTCCAGAACTATCTTCAACTTTTGGTACCAGCTACCGAAGTTGGATCCCACCAACTTATCATTGTCCAACAATGATCGGAGCGATAGGAAAGTGGCCATATTTGCACAAAGGAGAACCATAACCTAATTAGTAATTGATTCATTAAACCTAAAGATTTGGACTTTAATCAAAAGGTTTCTCCCACTATTTTATTCGAATTGGTAGCCTCTACCTCCAGTTTGAGGAATTACCCTAATTCTTTAGTGGGTACTAGAATCCACTTAGACTGCACACAAGCCCAACTTTGGTTGGCCAACCCATGTACATCTAAGGGTAGGTTCATAACCAATTATTTCTCTAAATAATTTCTAGTAATTTTAATTTTGCCCCAGAAACCTAATCAGTAGGCTTTGGCCTCCACTGTAAGGATCCGGTTAGGTCCAACCATTAACATGATCATACTTGGTGTATCTAACCAATGAATGATTAAGCCCAACTTTGGTTGGCTCACCTAACCACCATTAGAGAGACACTTCCAAGTCGTCATATGATGAGTGATAATTCCATTAGTCAACAAGCACCAGGCCTTTGGGTCTGCAATGATTATTGAGTTAATAGACTCATTATCAAACACCTTAATAGGAGGCTATGACTCAGTTATCTCCATAACTTTATCATTTTAAGGACCTAATAATTTTAGAAGATTTAAATAATATAGAGGATGAGGTCAGATGAACCAGCTTATCATGATCCTCCCATTAGCTTCACCAAGTCAGCTTAAGGGAGACCATTAAAAGGGTTGGTCTAGGAGCACCTAAATCAGTCACACTGATTTACCTAGCTGACATGGGTTAGCTCGAATAGTCAAGTGATCCGATCAAAATATAATTTCACCAAGAGGTCAGGTAAGTTCGATCAGTGGGAGGGTCTGCCAAAGCTTGCCTTAGACACCATCAGAAATGGCCAGGTAAGCGGGCTCCCAATTAAAAACCACCGGTTTGGTTTACCTTAGACACCAACTGGTTTAATTAGTTTCGATTAGATCAACCTAACAGATCGTGCTAGACCGCTTAGCCAAGAATCAAGTCCATTTGGTTCTTGTTAAAGACATGGACTTGACCAACTACAACTATTGTAATTGATCTAGAGAATCTTTGACCTAATCTAAGACAACAATTGATTAGATTTAGTCAATTCTCTAATTAAGTCCATCTTCAATCTAACCATAGGTCTAACCCAATTAATGGACCTATTTCCCACTAACCCATTAACCCAATGTGTTATGGTTTGTGTCTTAGGTTCTTCAATTCACAATCCTAGAACCTAATCAAACAACTTCTTAATTCTTAATTAAGTTTTGGGCTGAGGGTTGGGTTCGGCTTTTTAAAAAATAATTTTTATATTTGTAAAATAATTTTACAATATGATTCTACCAACCATATTGTATGTTTGATTCATAATCAAGATGCAAGTGAAATAAACATGAAACTACTTTAGATCTAATCTAAACAGGTTCATGTAATTGAAACAATTTCAACTTTAAACAATTTTTTTGCACAAAAATTATTAACAAAAGATTTTATTTTAGATTTAAATATCTTTTAAATCTAATAAATCATAAATTTAATCTAAATCATATCTAACAAATTTATGATTAAAGATAGATCTACACAAACTAGGACAACCTTTGCACTGTAAGGGGTAAACCTTACAGCAGGACAACCTTGCAGTTCATGATTGATCTAAAATTTTAATTTTAGATTTAATAATCAGATTATAAATTAGATCTAATCTAAGAAATAATTTAAGCATGTATAAATAATCATGTAATAAAGAACCTAGGCTCTGATACCAATTGTAGGAACCAGATCTAGGATTTCAGGGTTAGATCTTGAAACTTTTTCAAGATCATACAGCGAAAGACTAAAATAAATCAATATTATTTTTTAAAATTAGAGAATCTCTAGATCTAATATCCTATTACATGATTATTACATAGCATTAAATCAAAAATTAAAATATATAAATATAGCATGAACTACATGTTGATCATATCAACATGTTTCTATACTACATCTAATGTATGTATTAAACAATAGATCAGATCTATTACCTTGCAAGTTAGATGTTCAAACCTTGCTGATCCGGGCTTGAGGATGATGTTGCAAGCTGCACACAAGTCCGGCCTCTAGGAGTCGTCCACACGAGCCCACGAATCTTGATCAGAAGTCCTGCTTTAGAAAATCAGCACAGTATGCTAGTACTGCGCTGATCCTTCTTTGATGGTTGATCAGGTGCCTCCTTCTTCTTGATTTGGACTCTTTCAAAGATGAAAAGTAGAAGGAAGAGTTTCAAATCTGAGACACTCTCAGGAAACTCAAGATGGAGGGAGGAAAGATATGAAAACAAACAACCCTAGAAGAAGACCCTCTTCTTCTTCTCGTTTCTCTCTCGAGATACCCTAACGTGAGTCTTTTATATCTCTACAACCCAAAGGTCTTTCTCTCTGATTTTTGGATGGCACAAAGGCCTCTCAAATCTCTATCGTTTTCGAAAATTTTATAAAAAAACTCATTTTATACAGATAGATATGATAGAGTCTTTGTCTAGGTCAAATACCTAGTCAAGGCTTATCAAAACATGACAAGATAAGGGGCGCCCAACTCTTGAGCACCTCCTCATTATTTTCATGCATGGATCACTAGAAAAGGGTGCACAATGTGTACCCTAAAGGCCACAAAAATTTCAAAAAAAATTTGGATAAATTCGGTGCAAAATTGAAAGAGTTTTGGATTTCTAAAACTCTATCTCATAGAATTCGAAATCCAAACTTATTCCTCTTTGATTTGATCCAAACCACCTTCGATGTAAGAAAGAAGAAAGAAAACCTTTTGTGAACATGGGAGAGACCTGGGAGAGGGCTTTTGTCACACAAAATAAGAGGAGATTGACGTTGAATGTGAGAGAGGGCGTGGGGAAGGCTTATGTGGTGCAAGGTGGAATCCTAGTCTTACTAGGATTCTATCTTATGACTTGTTTTAATTTGGTTTCTCACACCAAATCAAATCAAAATTAGATCAACCCAATTAAAATAGGTCTTAACCCAATTAAGAACTTAATTTAATCAAATTAAATTAGATTTAAATCTGATTTAATTTTCTAATCAAATTAAAAATTAGATTGACCCAAGTCCTAGCTGAACTAGGACTAGTTTTTTCTTGCACTTGGCTTATCCAATAAACCAATTAGACTTGATCCAATCAAGCCCAAACTAAATCTAATTAAATTATATTTAATTAGACTTAATCTCAGCCCATTGGCTTAATCAAATTAAGCCAATTAGTAATCGAATTGCTAATCGATCCTTCTGCAACACTTGCACTGGGTTTAAATGTCAATCGTATTGATCATTTAACCCTAGAACGATTCTTAATCGTTGATCAACCATCTGATCGAATGATGAACTCTAATGTGTGTGACCTCATAGGTCCGAACCTAAGTCGGTAGTACAGGAATAAATTTTTTGTACCAATCGAAGTGACCATCTAGCAATGATACCCGACGACCGGATAGGTCGAATGTGTAGAACAACATCCTTAGAACCCATGCAGATATAGTTTTCATATAATTCATCCCCTTGACCAAAATGATCATAGGATACTCCAGAGTTCAACTGTCAACTCTAATCTGGTTGTCCACATTGTATTTCAAAATATCAAATCCATCTGATGGATTATCCTGGCCAAGATTTTGCTAAATTGAAATATAGTGACTCATTCTTCTCCAACTCTTGGAGTGGTCAATCCCATCTCAATCACACTCTGACTTCACAAGTACTTGACTGTGCCCAGAAGCCTTCCATCCCTGAATTAGAAATTCAGTTAGTCCAGTACCAAAGCACAGTGAGTTGCTTGCAAGTCACTGAGGTGATCTCAAGTCTGAGGGACACTTATACCTATATCCCATCAGAGACATTCTCGATAGCAGAATACTCTGGAGTTGGTTACGTTCCATGATGATGTACCAGTACATCTCACCTGTATGCCATACCAGTGTCTCCACACTCTTTGGTTAAGAGGACAACCAACCCATATGGCCTATAGCGACGTATGCTCGATAGAAGCTATCATCCTTATTAACAGTCTATCATTTGGTCGTGAACTGTTTTAAGGACTAATCGATAAATCCTCTCTTTATCGAATCTAAATAGTCCTAAGGACTTCATCATAACAACGGAGTTCATTAGAAGATGAAAGCTTATGATGAAAATACCAAATATATTTTATTTATTAACAAATCAATTACAATACTTGGTTGCTCAACCATCAACAGCTTGACGATTGGCTTTTTGGGAAACATTTCCCAACAGAAGTTGGGGACGAAGTCTGGCTCCCGTAGGAGTCCGGATGAAGTCTACCTGCAGCTGAAGTCGGGGACGAAATCCGGCTCCTGTAGGAGTCCAGATGAAGTTTACCTGCAATTGAAGTTGGGGTTGAAGTACGGCTCCTGTAGGAGTCCGGATGAAGTCTACCTGCAGTTGAAGTCGGGGATGAAGTCCGGCTCCCGTAGGAGTCCGGATGAAGTCTACTTGCAATTGAAGTCCGGGATGAAGTCCGGCTCCCGTAGGAGTCCGGATGAAGTCTACCTGCAGTTGAAGTCGGGGATGAAGTCTGGCTCCCGTAGGAGTCCGGATGAAGTCTACCTGCAGTTGAAGTCGGGATGAAGTCCGGCTCCCGTAGGAGTCCGGATGAAGTCTACCTGCAGTTGAAGTCGGGGATGAAGTCCGGCTCCCATAGGAGTCCAGATGAAGTCTACCTGCAGTTGAAGTCGGGGATGAAGTCCGGCTCCCGTCGGAGTCCGAATGAAGTCTACCTGCAGTTGAAGTCGGGGATGAAGTCTGGCTCCCGTAGTAGTCCGGATGAAGTCTACCTGCAGTTGAAGTCGGGGATGAAGTCCAGCTCCCGTAGGAGTTCGGATGAAGTCTACCTGCAGTTGAAGTCGGGGACAAAGTCTGGCTCCCGTAGGAGTCCGGATGAAGTCTACCTGCAGTTGAATTCGGGGATGAAGTCTGGCTCCTGTAAAAGTCCGGATGAAGTCTACCTGCAGTTGAAGTTCGGGATGAAGTTCGGCTCCCATAGGAGTCTGGATGAAGTCTACCTGCAGTTGAAGTCGGGGACGAAGTCTGGCTCCCGTAGGAGTTCGGATGAAGTCTACCTGCAATTGAAGTCGGGGATGAAGTCCGACTCTTGTAGGAGTTCGGATGAAGTCAACCTGCAGTTGAAGTCGGAGACGAAGTCTGGCTCTCGTAGGAGTCCGGATGAAGTCTACCTACAGTTGAAGTTGGGGATGAAGTCCTGCTCCCGTAGGAGTCTGGATGAGGTCTACCTGCCGTTGAACTCGGGGATGACGTCCGGCTCCCGTAGGAGTCCGGATGAAGTCTACCTGTAGTTGAAGTCGGGGATGAGGTCCGGCTCCCATAGGAGTCCAGATGAAGTCTACCTGCAGTTGAAGTCAGGGACGAAGTCTGGCTCCCGTAGGAGTCCAGATGAAGTCTACCTGCAGTTGAAGTCTGGGACGAAGTCCGGCTCCCGTAGGAGTCTGGATGAAGACTAGAAGGTGGTCGTCCACCATCGAAACTTGGGTGGAGTCCACCCATTGTGGAGAATCCGAATTACACTGGTGGGAGTTTATTCGTTGGCAGAAGTTGGGAACGTTGCAGAGGCTCAGCCACCGGAGAGGTTCGGGAAGATGTCACCGAAGGTCGGACGTCGGTAGAACCCCTGGAGGGTCACTCCTGACACGAACTTCAACTGGGGGGGTATTTTATACCCAACACCAGTCCCCCCACTTTCGAGTTTGAGTTTCGAATGAAGGAAGTACAGAAAAATTTTTACAGCCGAAGTTGTCCCCTTGAATCCTGTGCACGATCGCCCTCAGATATTCTGGCATTTAATGCGAGCGTGCCGGAGTCTTTTTTCAATTAGGGTAATCCGAAGGGTCCTTTCAGAATTCCCACCGGAGCGTAGTCCCGAGCGCCACACCATAATGGTCCCGCCATCGGTCAGCCCTACACCGCGGTGAGTGGGACACATGGCAGGCATTGGTTGACCTAGGGATATCTGCCACCATAACTGTGCCAGGCCCCGTCGCTTATTTAAGCCCCCTCCTTCCCTCCAGGGACTTCATCTCGCCTGAGAGTCGATGCCTTTCTTTTGCTAATCGTCAAGCTGTTGACGGTTGAGCAACTAAGTATTGTAATTGATTTGTTAATAAATAAAATATATTTGGCATCTTCATCATAAGCTTTCATCTTCTAATGAACTCCGTTGTTATGATGAAGTCCTTAGGACTATTTAAGTTCGATAAAGAGAGGATTTATCGATTAGTCCTTAAAACTGTTCACGACCAAATGATAAGCTGTTAATAAGGACGACAGCTTCTATCGAACATAGGTCGCTGTAGACCATATGGGTTGGTTGTCCTCTTAACCAAGGAGTGTGGAGACACTGGTTTGGCATACAGGTGAGATGTAAGGGTACATCATCATTGAACGTGACCAACTCCAGAGTATTCTGCTGTCGAGAATGTCTCTGATGGGATATAGGTATAAGTGTCCCTTAGACCTGAGATCGCCTCAGTGACTTGCAAGCAACTCACTGTGCTTTGGTACTGGACTAACTGAATTTCTAATTCAGGGATGGAAGGCTTCTGGGCACAGTCAAGTACTTGCGAAGTCAGAGTGTGATCGAGATGGGATTGACCACTCCAAGAGTTGGAGAAGAATGAGTCGCTGTATTTCAATTTAGCAAAACCTTGGCCAGGGTAATCCATCAGATGGATTTGATATTTTGAAATACAATGTGGACAACCTGATCAGAGTTGACAGTTAAACTCTGGGGTGTCCTATGATCATTTTGATCAAGGGGATGAATTATATGAAAACTATATCCGCATGGGTTCTAAGGATGTTGTTCTACACATTCGACCTATCCGGTCGTCGGGTACCATTGCTAGATGGTCACTTCGATTGGTATAAAAATTTATTCCTATACTATCGACTTAGGTTCGAACCTATGAGGTCACACATATTAGAGTTCATGATCCGATCAGATGGTTGATCAACGATTAAGAATCGTTCTAGGGTTAAATGATCAATACGATTGATATTTAACCCAGTGCAAGTGTTGCAGGAGGATCTATTAGCAATTCGATTGCTGATTGCTTAATTTGATTAAGCCAATGGGCTGAGATTAAGTCTAATTAAATATAATTTAATTAGATTTGGTTTGGGCTTGATTGGATCAAGTCCAATTGGTTTATTGGATAAGCCAAGTGCAAGGAAAAACTAGTCCTAGTTCAACTAGGACTTGGGTCAATCTAATTTCTAATTTGATTAGAAAATTAAATCAGATTTAAATCTAATTTAATCTGATTAAATTAGGTTCTTAATTGGGTTAAGACCTATTTTAATTGGGTTGATCTAATTTTGATTTGATTTGGTTTGGGAAACCAAATTAAAACAAGTCATAAGACAGAATCCTAGTAAGACTAGGATTCCACCTTGCGCCACATAAGCCTTCCCCATGCCCTCTCTCTTATTCAACACCAATCTCTACTTATTTTGTGTGACAAAAGCCCTCTCCCAGGTCTCTCCCACATTCACAAAAGGTCTCCTCTCTTCTTTCTTACATGGAAGGTGGTTTGGATCAAATCTAAAAGGAATAAGTTTGGATTTCGAATTCTATAAGATAGAGTTTTAGAAATCCAAAACTCTTTCAATTTTGCACCGAATTTATCCAAATTTTTTTTGAAATTTTCATGAATTTTAGGGTATATATTTTGCACCCTTTTCTAGTGATCCATGTATGAAAATATGAAGGAGGTGCTCAAGAGTTGGGCGTCCCTTAACTTGCCATGTTTGGATAAGCCTTGACTAGGTGTTTGACCTAGACAAGGACTCTATCATATCTCTCTATATAAGATGATTTTCTTTGTGAAATTTTAGGAGAAGTCAGAGATTTAAGAGTCCTTTGTTCCATCCAAAAATCAGAGAGAAATATTTTTGGGTCATGGAGATATAAAAGATGCAAGTTTGGGTGTCTAGAGAGAAAAATGTGAAGAAGAAGAGGATCTTCTTCTAGGGTTTTTGTTTTCATATCTTTTCTCCCTCCATCTTGAGTTTCCTGAGAGCGTCTCAGATCTGAAACTCCTCCTTCTAATTTCCATCTTTGGAAGAGTCCAAATCAAGAAGAAGGAGGCACCTGATCAACCATCAAAGAAGGATCAGCGCAGTACTAGCATACTGTGCTGATTTCCTGAAGCAGGACTTCTGATCGAGATTCGTGGGCTCGTGTGGATGACTCCTAGAGGCCGGACACGTGTGCAGCTTGCAACATCATCCTCAAACCCAGATCAGTGAGGTTAGAGCATCTAACCTGCAAGGTAATAGATCTGATCTATTGTTTAATACATACATTAGATGTAGTATAGAAACATGTTGATATGATCAACATGTAGTTCATGCTATATTTATATATTTTAATTTCTGATTTAATGCTATGTAATAATCATGTAATAAGATCTTAGATCTAGGGATTTTCTAATTTTAGAAAAAAAATTTTGATTTATTTTAGTCTTCCGCTGTATGATCTTGAAAAAGTTTCAAGATCTAACCCTGAAACCCTAGATAAGGTTCCTTCATTTTATACCCAACACCAGTCCCCCCACTTTCGAGTTCGAGTTTCGAATGAAGGAAGTACAAAAAAATTTTTACAGCCGAAGTTGTCCCTTTGAATCCTGTGCGCGATCGCCCTCAGATATTCTGGCATTTAATGCGCGCGTGCCGGAGTCTTTTTCCAATTAGGGCAATCTGAAGGGTCCTTTCGGAATTCCCACCGGAGCGTAGTCTCGAGCGCCACACCATAATGGTCCCGCCATCGGTCAGCCCTACGCCACGGTGAGTGAGACACATGGCAGGCATTGGTTGACCTAGGGATATCTGCCACCATAACTGTGCCAGGCCCCGTCACTTATTTAAGCCCCCTCCTTCCCTCCAGGGACTTCATCTCTCCTGAGAGTCGATGCCTTTCTTTTGCTTGAGAGTTTAGCCACCCCATCGGTGCCCTTTTTGACTCTGGGCATTCTTCGCACCAATCTTCACCAACTCCGCCGGCTCCCCGCTGCCTTCAGTCTTTGAGCCCCTTCGGGGGTTTCTCCCGCTGGGGCTTCTGCCCCGGAGGCCAATCTCGAGAGGATGTTGCGGATCGAGAGGAGTAGGAGGGGGAAGACAGTGGTCCCTAACGCGTTCCTTTCGAGTCTTGTAGTAATGTTCTTTTTCCTCGACCCTCAGGGTCTTGTAACGTACATCTTGTTAATCGAGAATGAGAAGGAGATTTTGTTACCTTGTCCGCACTTTGCGTCAAATTGTCGCCTGCCAAACTTCTTTCATTCACCACTGTTATTGTTGTATTCCCCTCCTCTTTTTCCTTTTTCTTTTCGTGAGGGTTTTTCCTTTGCTCTTAGTGGGGTCGCGGGAGCGCGAAGGGGCCACTGAGAAGGTTTTCTTCTTTCTTGTCAGGTCTCGAATGGTGGGACCTTAATCGGTGTCCGGACGAGGTTCTTCCCCCATTTCTGATGTGATCGGTTTCAGCTCAGGTTAGGACGAGGTTCTCCTTCTGTTCTTAATGGGGCTGCGGGGGCACATATGGGCACTGTATGGCCTCTCCCCCCATCCGATCTACAAATAACCGGGCCTTCGACCTTGCTCATGTTAGGGCGAGGTTCTCCTCCTGTCCCTAACATGGCTGTGGGGGCGCATATAGGTGCTGCATGGCCTCCCCCCCATCAGATCTACAAGTAATCGGGCCTTCGACCTTGCTCATGTTAGGGTGAGGTTCTCCTCTTGTCCCTAACATGGCTGTGGGGGTGCATATGGGCGCTGTATGGCCTCTCCCCCCATCCGATCTATTAATAACCGGGCCTTCGACCTTGCTCATGTTAGGACGAGGTTCTCCTCCTATCCCTAACATGGCTGTGGGGGCGCATATGGGCGCTGTATGGCCTCTCCCCCCATCCGGTCTACAAATAACCGGCCTTCGACCTTGCTCATATTAGGGTTTGTTTTTGTTGTCCGAAGGGGTCATCCCCTGTCGTTACAAGTCCTTGCCAAAAAGGAAAAGATATGCAGACCTGAAAGGAATCTTGATTTAAAGTGGGATCGTTCATAATACATTTACAAGTTTTTCAAATCCTGGGGTTGTAGAAGGTCTGCTTCCTGTCAAGGTCCTCTAGAGATGGAGTTGATGATCTCAATTGGAGGCCGATCTCCGGGCTGCTCTTCTCTCCTCGGTGGCTCAGGCTGCGGTAGGGCCCTTCGTTGATTCTCTCTACCTTCAGGCCGGCGTCGAATGAACCTGTCGAGCCGACCTCGTCGGATGAGCTCCTCGATCTCATCTCGGAGCTGAATGCATTCCTCTGTGTCGTGGCCGTGGTCACGATGGTAGAGGCAGAACTTATTAGGATTGCACTTCCCGTGGTGCGGGCGCATCCTTTCTGGCTTCGAGAGCTACTCTCTGACTTCCATCAGCACCTGAGTTTTTGATGCGTTGAGGGGGGCATAGCTGCAGAATCTTCCTGGGGGAGAGCCCCACCGAACCCGACGCTCCGGGCTTCTCTGCCCGCATGCTCGGGGAGGAGTCTGGGCATGCTTATGCCCGGGAGGAGTTCGAGAACGTGGCCGAGCTTCTCTCGACCCTTTTTCGATTGCGGGCTTACTCGAGTCTCTCGCCTGCCGCTCTCTTGCGGTTTCCTCATCCTTCATTTTGAAGGCTTCTTCTGCTCGGGCATACCCTTCGGCCTGAGCCAACAGATCAGCAAAATCTCTGGGGTACTTCTTTTTCAGGGAGAATAAAAGGTCGTTCTTCTGAAGGCCGCCTTTCAGAGCGGCCATCGCGACTGGTTGGTCCAAGTTTCGAACCTCCAATGCGGCGACATTGAAACGGTTGACGTAAGCCCGGATGGACTCCCCCTCCCTCTGCTTGATGTTGATGAGGGACTCCGAACCCTTCCGGGGATGCCGACTGCTAACAAAATGAGCCACAAACTGGTGGCTCATCTGATCAAAGAAAAAGATGGTACCCGACTTCAGCATCGAGTACCAGTTTCTCACCGCTCCCTTCAAGGTGGATGGGAAAGCTTGGCATAGGATGGCGTCGGGCGCGCCATGAAGCAGCATCATTATCCGGAAGGCCTCCAGGTGGTCGACTGGGTCTGAAGTCCCATCGTAGCTTTCAAATTGAGGGAGCTTGAAGTTTGGCGGGATCGGTTCCTGCATGATCATTTGAGAAAAGGGAGGGTCAGTACAAATATCCTCACCATAAGCGGGGGGAGCATGGCGGAGTTCTTTGATCTGTCGGTTCATCTCCTGGATCCTCCAGTCCAGGAAATCCTCTCGACTATGGGTCTCGAGGGTCTTCTAGCAGAATGGAGGTAGAGATCTTCCAGGGGTGGATTCGTGATCTAACTGAGGGCTCTCCACCCTCGGATTCGCCTTTCTGAGAAAGACGGGGTGGCTGGCCCAAGTGGCCCATCCTACCGTCAGATTTTGGAGTTTCGGCGATATTCTCTCTAGTCGCACTGACGCCTGTGGTTGTTGCTGCTGCTGCATGGCCTGCACCACTTCAGCGAGGTCTCTGACCTGTTGGGCTAGTAAGTCAAATTGTTCCGTGCCAACCACCGCTGCCGGAGGAGGAGGAGAAGGCTGGGAAACTGGAGGTGAGGTCGGAGCCTGAGATCTGGCCGTGGAGGCCGTGGATCGCCATGTGGATGCTTTGTGGAGAGGCATCGGGCGAAGATCTAGTGGGGAAAGGAGGAGAGGACATCGAAAAAGATGACCAAAGGTGGTCCCGTTAAGCGCTCCTTTAAGAACAAGGGTACTGTGAAGGTTTCGACCCTTCCTCTAGCGTCAATCCTGTTGGTGCAAAAATCTGCCTGCATCAGAGAAGCTGGAGTCGAGGGAGTCGCGGTCACCGTCGGGACCTGCAAAAGAAGTCTAAACCAGAGTTGGGGGTGCTCCGGCAAGACCCTCTGACGCTCAAGTCAGTTCTCTACCTCAACAAGAATGGAGTGCTCGAATGGAAATTTTAGCAGAGTTTTGAGATAGAAAATGAGAGCTAAAAGAATAACGTATCTGGGGTTCCCTTTTTATAGGCGGAGGGTGTAATAGACTGATAGCGACGTTTGTAATCATCTGGTAGTGGGCCGTTCGGAGCCAGAAAGAGTTTGTTATGGAGAGTAGTGGAGTGGAATCGTGGCCATCGCTGTGACCTGCCACGTGGAGTCTGTTGTAGGGAGTGAAGCGATGTCCATTGTCGTGACTTGCCAGAGGGTAGAGGAGCCACGCGGTATCCATCGCAAGAAGTGGAGCAGAGTCGTGGCCATTACTGTGGCCTGCCAGGGAGTGATGGAGCCGTGCGAAATCCGTCGCAGGAAGTAGAGCAGAGTCATGGCCATTACTGTGGCCTGTCAGGGAGTGATGGAGCCGTGCGGAATCTATCGCAGGAAGTGGAGTAGAGTCATGGCCGTTACTATGGCCTGCCAGGGATCCAGGCCTGTCGGCTGAAGTTCGATCGGTGTCTGATCTTTGTAGAAGCCCAGATGGGGATCATTTGTCGAGGAATCTCGGTCAAGGCCTGTCTGCAATAGAAATCCGAAAGAAATTCATCCATAATGGAAGCTCGGATGAAGGCTTACGGTGGGAATCCGATGCGGACCACTCAAGGTAGGAATTTGAAGTAGATCGTTTACAGCAGAAACTCAGAGTGGGACGCTTGCAGTAGGAGCTCGGAGTCCGACCCTTGTAGGAGTTCGGGGTGAGGTCTACCTGCAATAGGGGTTCAGGGTGAAAGTCCGGCTCCCGTAGGAGCCCGGATAAAGTCTTCCTACAGTCGGAGTCAGAGATGAAGTCAGACTCCCGTAGGAGTCCGGATGAAGTCTTCCTTCAGTTGAAGTCGGGGATGAAGTCTGACTCCCGTAGGAGTCCGGATGAAGTCTACCTGCAGTTGAAGTCGGGGATGAAGTCTGGCTCCCGTTGGAGTACGGATGAAGTCTTTCTGCAGTTGAAGTTGGGGATGAAGTCTGACTCCCATAGGAGTCCGGATGAAGTCTACATGCAGTTGAAGTCGGGGATGAAGTCTGGCTCCCGTAGGAGTCCGGATGAAATCTACCTGCAGTTGAAGTTGGGGACGAAGTCCGGCTCCCGTAGGAGTCCGGATGAAGTCTACCTGCAGTTGAAGTCGGGGACGAAGTCCGGCTCCCGTAGGAGTCCGGATGAAGTCTACCTACAGTTGAAGTTGGGGATGAAGTCTGGCTCCCGTAGGAGTTCGGATGAAGTCTACCTGCAGTTAAAGTCGGGGACGAAGTCCGACTCCCGTAGGATTTCGGATGAAGTCTACCTGCAGTTGAAGTCGGAGATGAAGTCTGGCTCCTGTAGGAGTCCGGATGAAGTCTACCTGCAGTTGAAGTCGGGGATGAAGTCTGGCTCCCGTAGGAGTCCGGATGAAGTCTACCTACAGTTGAAGTCGGGGACAAAGTCCAGCTCCCGTAGGAGTCCGGATGAAGTCTACCTGCAGTTGAAGTTGGGGATGAAGTCCGGCTCCCGTAGGAGTCCAGATGAAGTGTACCTACAGTTAAAGTCGGGGATGAAGTTCGGCTCTCATAGGAGTCCGGATGAAGTCTACCTGCAGTTGAAGTCGGGGATGAAGTCCGGCTCCCGTAAGAGTCCGGATGAAGTCTACCTGCTGTTGAAGTCGGGGATGAAGTCCGGCTCCCGTAGGAGTCCGGATGAAGTCTACGTGTAGTTGAAGTCGGGGATGAAGTCTGGCTCCCATAGGAGTTCAGATGTAGTCTACCTGCAGTTGAAGTTGGGGATGAAGTCCGGCTCCCATAGGAGTTCGGATGAAGTCTACCTGCAGTTGAAGTCGGGGATAAAGTCCGGCTCCCGTAGGAGTCTGGATGAAGTCTACCTGCAGTTGAAGTTGGGGATGAAGTCCAGCTCCCGTAGGAGTCCGGATGAAGTCTACCTGCAGTTGAAGTTGGGGATGAAGTCCGGCTCCCATAGGAGTCCGGATACGGGAGCCCGGATGAAGTCTACCTGCAGTTGAAGTCGGGGATGAAGTCCGGCTCCCGTAGGAGTCCGGATGAAGTCTACCTGTAGTTGAAGTCGGGGATGAAGTCCGGCTCCCGTAGGAGTCTGGATGAAGTCTACCTGCAGTTGAAGTCGGGGATGAAGTCCGGCTCCCGTAGGAGTCCGGATGAAGTCTACCTGCAGTTGAAGTCGGGGATGAAGTCCGGCTCCCGTAGGAGTCCGGATGAAGTCTACCTGCAGTTGATGTTGGGGATGAAGTCCGGCTCCCGTAGGAGTCCGGATGAAGTCTACCTGCAGTTGAAGTTGGGGACGAAGTCCGGCTCCCGTAGGAGTCCGGATGAAGTCTACCTGCAGTTGAAGTCGGGGATGAAGTCCGACTCCCGTAGGAGTCCGGATGAAGTCTACCTACAGTTGAAGTCGGGGATGAAGTCCGGCTCTCGTAGGAGTCCGGATGAAGTCTATCTGCAGTTGAAGTCGGGGATGAAGTCCGGCTCCCGTAGGAGTCCGGATGAAGTCTACCTGCAGTTGAAGTCGGGGACGAAGTCTGGCTCCCGTAGGAGTCTGGATGAAGACTAGAAGGTGGTCGTCCACCGTCGAAACTTGGGTGGAGTCCGCCCGTCGTGGAGAATCCGGCCTATACTGGTGGGAGTTTATTCATCGGCAGAACTTGGGAATGTTGCGGAGGCTCAGCCGCCGGAGAGGTTCGGGAAGATGTCGTCGAAGGTTGGATGTCGGTAGAACCCCTGGAGGGTCACTCCTGACACGAACTTCGACTGGGGGGGGTATTTTATACCCAACATGTTGGTTACGGCTGAGCTTTCTTTGAAGGGTTCAAAAGGCTCAGTCCTTACTATGGAGCGGACTTCTTCTAATAGAAAGTCTTTTGGAAAGAAGAAGTCTGTGAAGAAGCAGAAGGTGGATAGGAAGAAGAAGAAGATGGAACCGAAGAAGAAGGCTGCTGAAAAAAAAAATATTTCCACTGCAATTCAGATGGCCATTGGAAGCGAAACTGTCCTCAGTACCTGACCACCCTGAAGAACAAGAAGGATGGTCCTTCTGGAGGTATGCTCGTTATAGAATCTAATCTTATGATTTTCTCTGCATCCAATTGGGTACTTGCTCTGGTTCTAGTGCTCATTTGTGCACTTCTATGCAGGATCTTGAGGAGAGCAGGAGGCTGAAGGATGGGGATATTATCCTACGCATCGGAAATGGAGCAAGAGTTCCTACTGTGGCCGTGGGAACCTACCCTCTGTGATTACCGTTAGGATTAGATTTAGTTCTTAGAGATTGTTATTATGTGCCTGCAGCAAGCAGGAATTTGATTTCTGTTTCATGTTTAGCATAAGAAGGCTATGTGATTAGCTTTCATAAGAACCATTGTAACATATTTTATGAAAATAATAAAGTTGCAAATGGTTTTCTTATTAATGGTCTCTATCAGTTACATATTGATGTATTTGTATTTCATATCGAGCAAAATATGAATGCCATGGGAATTAAAAGGCCTAGAGATAGTCTAAATGATAGGTATCTGTGGCACCTAAGGCTAGGTCATATAGCGGAAGATCGGGTTAACAAATTAGAGAAATCCGGACTATTGAGTCCGTTGACTTTTGAGTCATATCCAGTTTATGAATCATGCCTTCAAGACAAAATGATCAAGCTTCCATTTATAGAACATGGGGAAAGGGCCACAGACCTACTTGCTCTAGTACATACAGATGTGTGCGGTCCATTTGATGTGCCGGCTAGAGGCAACTATGTCTACTTCATTACCTTCACCGATGATATGTCTAGGTATGGGTATGTGTTTCTAATGAAATACAAGTCTGAAGCCTTTGAAAAGTTCAAAGAATTCAGACATGAGGTAGAAAAATAAACAGGAAAGCCCATTAAGGTTCTTCGATCAGATCGAGGAGGTGAATACCTTAATCGGGAGTTCCTAGACTATCTTAAGGACAATGGCATAGTCTCTCAATAGACTCCACCTGGAATGCCACAACTCAATGGGATTTCAGAATGGAGAAATCAGACCCTATTAGATATGGTCCATTCCATGATGAGCTTCACGGACCTCCCTAAGTTTCTTTGGGGACATTATCTCATGACAGCAATATATGCATTGAATAAGATTTCCTCTAAAATTATTTCTACCACACCGTATGAGATATGGCATGGTAAGAAGCCAAGTCTGAGTCACCTCAAATTTTGGGGTTGTCCGGTTCATGTCAAGAGACAGCAGGCGGACAAGTTAGAGTTCAGATCTTTTAGAGCTCGATTCATAGGATATCCTAAAGAGTCATTAGGATACTATTTCTATATTCTGGAAGATCACAATATGATTGTGAATCGACATACTATTTTTTTTGAAAAATAGTTTATTCAAGATGGTGGCATCGAAAGAATAATTAAGCTCAAGGAGAATGTCTCCCAAGAGCAATGAGCTAAAGAACCTGAGGAACCCAATCAATTAGAACCAGTCCCAACATAACCTCCTCCACCTCGTAGATCGATTAGAATTTTCCATCCTCCTGAAAGGTACTTAGGTACTATACAAGAGGAAGTAGAGGAAATGTTCCTCACGAGAAATGGGACTCATGGTGATGACCCCAAGACCTATGATGAGGTGATAATAGATATGGACTCCGAAAAATGGTTAGAGGCAATGAGATCAAAAATTGACTCAATGCACTCAAACCAAGTCTGGACCATAGTAGATCCATCTGAAGGTATTGTACCTATTAGGTGTAAATAGATCTTCAAGAGAAAGATAGGTGCAGATCGGAATGTGGAGACATTCAAGGCTAGGCTCGTAGCGAAAGGTTATAGTCAGTGTGAAGGCATTGACTATCAGGATACCTTTTCGTCCGTAGCCATGCTAAAATCCATCCGCACATTGCTTGCTGTTGCAGCCTATTTTGATTATGAAATATGGCAGATGGATGTGAAAACGGCATTCTTAAATGGATATCTTGAGGAAGATATCTATATGGAACAGTCGCTTGGTTTCACATCTAGTGATGATGATCACAAGATCTGCAAGCTGCAAAAGTCCATTTATGGACTTAAGCAAGCATCTCGGAGCTGGAATACTCATTTCAATGATGTGATCAAAATATTTGGTTTCATCAAGAACGAGGAGGAACCATGTGTGTTCAAGAAGGTCAGTGGGAGCGCAATTGTCTTCCTCGTACTGTACGTAGATGACATCCTCTTAATTAGAAATGATATTTCTATGTTGACCTCAGTCAAAATATGGTTGTCTAAGAAGTTCTCTATGAAAGATCTAGGGGAGACATCCTTTATACTAGGTATTAAGGTCTATAGAGAAAGATCAAATAGGATGCTGGGACTTTCACAGAAGATGTACATAGAGGAGGTGCTAAAAAGATTTAGCATGGAAAACTCAAAAAGAGATTTAGTACCTTTTAGACATAGCATTCATCTCTCCAAAAAGATATACCCTAGCACACCTGAGTAGATTGAATGCATGAGCAAGATCCCTTATGCTTCGGCAATAGGAAGCCTCATGTATGCCATGCTATGTACACGACCTGATATAGCCCATATTGTGAGTGTCACAAGCAGATATCAATCGAATCCAGGCGAAGAGCACTGGACTTATGCAAAATGTATTCTTAAGTACTTGAAAAGGATTAAGGATATGTTTCTAGTCTTTGGGAATGGAGAACTCTAGGTTCAAAAATTTACAGACTCAGACTTTATGTCTGATGTAGATGATTGAAAGTCGACATCTGAGAGTCTATTCATTTGCAATGGTGGTGCACTTAGCTGGAAGAGTTCCAAGCAGATGGTGATTGCTAATTCCACCATGGAGGCAGAGTATATTGCTGCATCGGCAACTACGAAGGAGGTATTCTAGTACAAGAAGTTTGCCGCAGAGCTTGGAGTGATGTCATCAGATGCCATCCCTCTTTACTGCAACAATAATGGTGCCATAGCTCTAGCTAAGGAGTCAAGATCTCAACAGAAGTCCAAGCATATCGAGCGGCGATTCCATCTAATCCGTGATTACCTCGAAAAAGGTTATGTCGAGGTTAAGAGAGTCGACTCCACAGACAATGTAGCAGACCCACTGACAAAGCCATTAGGCCAGCAGAAGATTGAAGCCCACCTTGAGAAGATGGGACTTAGATATGTGGCCAATTGGCATTAGGTCAAGTGGGAGTTTGTTAGATGTGTGCCCTAGATGCCAGATTGGCTGACACTTTCCTGTACAAATATAAGGGCAAATTTATAATTTTGACTATAAATGAATAAAATGGTTATTCTACTATCACATTGTATACATTATGTCTGTGATACATCCTTTGAGTTAGTAGGAATGTTAATTCATATTTTCAAAAGTTGAAAATTTAAGATATGAATTTACATAACGAACTCATAAACAGCTCCTGACCATAGGATCATCACGAGGATGGTGATCGATCCAGAAAGTTGGTGTACGATCGCTTCTTTAAGATAGATGTATTTTGAGTCTATGGTGTAGAGACACCAGAGTGAGAGTACAGATATTCGTTGAGAATGAGAGTACTAAGCGTGACCACCTCGAACAGTCATAAGGAAGTCTACCTTCTCGTCGATGACTAGCTCGATGCTGCAGCTGTGTGTCTAGTTCTTTGACCTAAGATATATCGATAGTTCACCTTGAGTGTGTTATAGTTTGACTATACCATAACTCGATCTCCTAGCCATTCAGAATCCTGAGGTGTATGTTGGCTGTAGCATATTCATTGTAGGAACCAGATCGCACCAAGAAGGGATCTATCAACCTTGGTAGATGAGAGGAGTAGTCCTATGATGATCGAAAGATTGAGTCCTTAAGACCATGGCCATGGCAGAGTGAAATAATGAAAAAGAGTTTTTCATTAAGGTTTCACATCAGACTTGGATCAATCGATTGATTTATATGACTGATGTTGGGTTTGACGAGTTCACCTTAACCCTAATTCAGTCGGGACTCATGATAGAAGAACTCAATCACACATGTAGCTGCACTGAGAGGTTCATCTTCATTTTTGATGGGTTGCCACCATATACTGCTAAATGTCACTAGTGAATTTTAGGAGCAATTAGAATGATCTTGATGATCGATCATTCTAATTATCTGAATCAGAAGAGTTCTGGTCCATCAAAAGGAGTTTCGATAATGTCGATGATGAGATCATGACATGTCTTATTACCATACAGAAATGAACCTAACTGAGTCACACAAATAAGAGTTAGGATCTGGATGTCATCAATTGAGCTAGCCCAGTTCGATTGATTTGGATTAGATCCAATTAGGTTCAAGAAAATCATGCTAGCACACGATTGAGCCTAACTTTCTTCTCGTGTAATTTTTCCCATCTCGATTGAGCCAAATGTGATTTGACTCATTCAGAGAATCTTGAGAAGGTTTCTCTCAATCTGACTGAAGCCAGTCCAGCTCAAAAAAATCTTGTTTTAATTTATGAGATGAAATTAAGACAACACCTGCCAATTCCTGTCACCTGCCATTTCCATTTTAGGACATTGGTCAAACATTGACCCATGGACCTTGGACTGAAGGCCACTTGGCAAGAGATCATTGGAGAGTTTTAGTGTAGTGTCCACCTACTAAATTAGCCCTCAATGTCGATGCCATAATCAGATATGGTGTGCACCCCAAGTGGATAAGGATAGAGTTCCATGAGATGAGGACTCTGATCCCTTGATCAACTTGGACTGTGGGGCGCCAATCTCACTGTGCTTATCCAGTGTTGGCACTAATAGTAGGAGGGATTGTGGGGATTCTTATCTGATATGATCAAATAACATCACTCCACCAATCAAATTTTTTCAAAATTAATTGAAATTTTTTGATTGGTCGAATGATGTGGCACTGCATGGCGTAGCAGGGTCTATTTAAACCCTATCTACGCCTAGGATTTAGAGTCTCTGCTCAATACCCAGCAAAAGCCTAAAACCCCTCCACTTCTCCATGCCTCCTCTACTCCTCTCCCTCCCCTCTTCATGTCTAAGAGGTTGGGCATCCATCTGGTGCTTGTCTAAGGCATGGTGGCTCTTTGATTAGAAGGCTGCAGAGATTTATCGAGAAGCTGCTGCTCCAACTTCAAAAGATCTTTTGAATATCTTTCAGATCAGATCCAGATCTGAACTTTAGAGTAAAGATTCATGAGAAAAAGATGATCCAGATCCTGCTTGAGTGGATATCGGTAGAGGCCAGGCGACTACGTGGCTATTTTAGAACCTCGGGCATTGCTGCGATCATCTACAGGGTAATCTAGTTACCCTAGAGGTATTTCTCTATTCCTCATATTTTCAGATTTAATTTTAGATTAATATCAAATAATAGGAATTAGATCTAATAGATCTTAGATCTGAAATATCATAGGATAATTTATTTAAAATATTCCACCCCAGATCTCATTATATCTGGAAGATCCTACAAGAAAAAAGTCGATTTTTCTTGCACAATAATCAATTGCAGACCCGAAGGCCTGGTGCTTGTTGACTAATGGAATTATCACTCATCATATGACAACATGGAAGTGTCTCTCTAATGGTGGTTAGATGAGCCAACCAAAGTTGGGCTTAATCATTCGTTGGTTAGATGCACCAAGTATGTCATGTTAATGGTTGGACCTAACCGGATCCTTACAGTGGAGGCCAAAGATTACTAATTAGGTTTCTGAGGTAAAATTAAAATTACTAAAATTATTTAGAAAAATAATTGATTATGAACCTATCCTTAGATGTACATGGGTTGGCCAACTAAAGTTGGGCTTGTGTGCAGTCTAAGTGGATTCTAGTGCCCACTAAGGAATTAGAGTAATTCCTCGAATTGAAGGTAAAGGCTACCAATTCGAATAAAATAGTGGGAGAAATCTTTTGATTAAAGTCCAAATCTTTAGGTTTAATGAATCAAGAACTAATTAGGTTATGGTTTTCTTTTGTGCAGATATAGCCACTTCCCTATTGCTCCGATTATTGTTGGACAATGATAAGTTGGTGGGATCCAACTTCGGTAGCTGGTACCAAAAATTTAAGATAGTCCTGGAGCATGAATGGATCCTATATGTGATAATGGGTCCTGCACTTGAGGAGCCAGCTGCTAATGCACGTGGAACAGTCAGAGATACTTACCAGAAATGGCTCAGTGATCGAACCACGGTGCGCTGCATCATGCTGGCTGCCAAGAGCGATGAGTTCAGTCGCAGATTCGAGACGGCTCAGCTAAAGGATATGCTTCAAATGTTGGAGGATGCCTTTGGCACACCCGATGATGTAGAGAGGCACAAGACTAGTTGTGCCATCTTCAACGCCAAAATAAGGGATGGTGCCTCTGTCACTGATCATGTATTGTACATGATCGAGCTGATGGAACGATTGAGCAAGCTCGGTTTTCTCTTGCATGAGCAGCTTGGGAAAGATGTAATACTGAACTCACTGCCCAAATCTTATCTCCCATTCCTCATGAAGCAAAATTTGAGTGCAGGGGTAAAACGATAATTTTAAATTTTTTTCAAAATTATAATTTTATAGTGAAAAATATTAATTAATCTAATTAATTAACATGTGTTTACCCTACACTAAGATCTAAATATGATATATAGCATGCATTTAAATTTGAAATTCAAACTTCTACAGTAAATAATTTACTGTTATGTGTTTAGAACACATTACTTTCATGCAAGTAGTCGATCGCTGTAATTTGATCACCATCTGAAAGATCTGATCATTGTAATACAGCCACACAGTATGTTTGGTCTCTGTGGATCATCCACATGAAACTTTCGATCTGATCGGCTCCTCACGAATGCTAGTTCGTTGTAGAGCCCTTTCAACGGTCGATGATGATCGAACTCCTTCGATCGATGTTTGTCGACTCCTCGAATGCTCTGGATCATCAGCAAAGATGGTAGAGAGGTTGATGAAGCTCTCCCTAAAGTTTGGTGGGCTCACGACACTCGTAGCTCACCTTCTCACTTCTCGAACCCTAGGCAAAAACCCTAGGTTACTCATTGAAAACCCTACGCCCACTCTTGTTTCTTTTCTTTCTTTTTCTCTTGGAAGTTTTTGAATTTCCTACTCATGCACAAGGCTTCCTCACACCCACTATTCTCTTTCAAAAAATTTCTATGCATGCCCCACCTCCCTTTCTCTTTTAAAACAGTGCAAGACGTGTCTTATCCGCGTGAAAGGATAAAGATAAGTGGTTGCACACTTGAATTCAAATCGAATTTGAATTCAAATGCAAACCAACTCATCCTTATCCACTCTGAGTGTGAGAAGAGAGGAGGCATGGCTTCTTTGTGTGTAGAGAGTTTACATGAGAAACTCTTTCTCATGTAAAGCAAGGGGCGCACAAGATAAGGTGGGTGGCGCATGGATTAGTTGGTTGCCCATTCAAATTCAAACATCCTTTGAATTTGAATGGTCAACTAACTTATTTTTATCCAGATATCCAGATAATTGGCACACAAGGGTGGGCATGGGATGCCTTCTGTGTGAAACAAAATTCATGAGAAGTTGCTTCTCGTGAATTCAAATGGGCGCAGAGAAGTGAGGTGGCGCAGGGAGTTGAATTCAAAAGGTGGTTTGATCATAATTGAACCAACCTAATCAAAATAGGTTAAGCACAATTAGACTAAGTTAAACCCAACTTAATTATGCTTATTTAGACTCAATAAAATCTTAATCAAATCAAAAATTGACTAAGCCCAACCTCTGATCAGATTAGGGACAAAAACACCTTAGCGATTAGGTCAACACTTAACCTAATCGGGTCAAACCCAACTGAATCCAATTCAATTGGACTTGATCCAAAAATAATTACTCAATTAAATTGAGTTAATTAGTGATCAAATCACTAATTAAACCTCTCATAAATATTGAGCTCAAATCCGATGGGCAATCGAGCATCAGAATTCATCGATATGAAACCCTGATCGAAAAGTCCCAAACCAGTGGGACTTTTGACCTCGGTACCCAAAATGTGTGGAATTCATGATCAGAGAATCCTGATTCTTGATCACAGAATCTTAGATACTTAGACTCTTCACCAGCCATCAGATCAGATAGGAACCTCTAATGTGTGTGACCCCACAGGTTCGATCCTAAGCCGATAGCACAGGAACCAATTTCTATACTAATCGAAGTGACCATCTAGCAATGGTACCCGACGTTCGGATAGGTCGAATAGTCACAATCACAACACTCAAAACCTATGTGAATATGGTTACTGTATAATTCATCCTTTTGACCCCTGTGTTTAGGATGACTCAGGGTTAAACTGTCAACCCTGATCAAATCATCCGAATCGTGCTCAACTCAAACAGTCCTGTGACTCCTCACTAGGACTACCCTGGTCAAGATTTTGCTAAATTGAAACACGACTATACACAGCTCCTGAACTAGAGTGGTCAATCTCATCTTGACACATGCATCAACAAGTCAAGTACTTGACTACACCCAGCAGCCTTCCATCACTGAATTAGAAATTCAGGTAGTCCAGTGCCTAAGTGCAGTGAGTTGCGTGCAAGTCATCATGGCGGTCTCAGGTTGGAGGGACAGTTATACCCATATCCCATCAGAGCAAATTTTGACAGCAGAAAAGGCTCCGGAGTCGGTCACGTTCAGTGCAGATGTACCCTTACATCTCACCTGTATGTCATACCAGTGTCTCCACACTCTTTGGTTAAGAGGACAACCAACCCATGTGGCACACAACGACCTATGCTTGATAAACGTTGTTGTCCTTGGTAACAATGTATCATTTGGTCGCGAACAGGTTTAAGAACTAAACGACAAATCCTCCTTTGTCGAGTCTAAATAGTCCTAAGGACTTCACCACAACACAGGAGTTCATTAGAAGATGAAACAATTTGTGATGAAAAATACCAAAATAACTTTTATTAATTTATAATTCATATACTAATACAAGAAAGAGCACAACCGTCAACAGGCTGACGATTGACTTTGGGATAATATTTCCAACAATCTCCCACTTGGCCTAAAGCCAATCGGTGCAGTATCTAATACCCATCTTCGACTTGAAGTCGTCGAACTCCTTCACCGCAATAGCTTTAGTGAATGGGTCGGTCAGGTTCTCCTTTCCATCGATCTTCTGAAGGTCGACGTCACCTCGATCTATGATTTTTCGGATGAGATGGTAGCAGTGCAGAATATGCTTCATCCGTTGGTGTGCCTTTGGTTCCTTCGCCTGAGCAATGGCTCCAGAGCTGTCACAATAGTGCAGAACTGGACCAACAAAGGAGGGTACTACTCCGAGCTCAATGATGAATTTTTCAACCACACCGCTTCTTTGGCAGCATCTGATGCAGCAACATACTCTGCCTCACAAACTGAATCTGCCACTGTGTGCTGCTTGGAACTCTTCCAGCAGACGGCCCCACCATTAAGGGTAAAAATAAATCCTGACACACTCTTGCTGTCATCATGATCAGACTGAAAATTAGAGTCTGTAAACCCTATAAGTCTCAAGTCTGATTCACCATAAACAAGCCACTGGTCCTTGGTATTTCTTAAATACTTCAGGATGATTTTAACAACCTTCCAGTGATTCTTCCCTGGATCAGATTGGTATCTACTCACTACCCCTAGTGAGTATGCCACATCTGGTCGTGTATATATCATGGCGTACATGATAGATCCCACTGTCGAAGCATATGGAATTCTATCCATATGCTCTCTCTCTTGAGGTGTTGTCGAACAATCCCTCTTCAAGAGAGAAATTCCATGGCCTATCGGTAGATAGCCTTTCTTAGAATTCTCCATGCTGAACCTCTTCAGCATAGTATCAATGTACGTGGACTGGGATAAGCCAAGCAACCTTTTAGATCTATCCCTATAGATCCTCATTCCTAGGATGTAGGAAGCTTCTCCCAGATCCTTCATGGAGAACTGTGACAACAGCCAAATCTTTATTCCCTGTAATGCAGGGACATCATTCTCGATTAAGAGAATGTCATCCACATACAATATAAGAAATACCACTACTGGACCATTAGCCCACTTATAAATGTAGCACTCTTCTCCATTCTTAACGAAGCCATACGTCTTGATCGTCCTATCAAAATGTATGTTCCAACTCCGGGATGCTTGCTTAAGTCCATAAATGGACCTCTGTAGCCTGCACACCTTAGACTCATCTGTGGATGTGAATCCTTCAGGTTGTATCATATACACCTCTTCGTCCAGCTCTCCATTTAGGAAAGATGTCTTCACATCCATCTGTCAGATTTCATAGTCCAGATGGGCAACTATCGCAAGCATAATCTGAATGGATTTGAGCATTGTCACAGGAGAAAATATCTCATCATAGTCTATACCATAACGTTGATGATATCCCTTGGCAACCGACGGGTTTTATAGGTTTTCACCTTTCTGTCTGTGCCCCTCTTCCTCTTGAAGACCCACTTACACCCTATGGGTTTTACTCCTTCAGGTGGGTCAACCAATATCCACACATCATTGACCTTCATGGACTCCATTTCGGATTTCATGGCCTCTAGCCATTTCTCAGAGTTAGGTCTCTGCATTGCATCCATGTAGGTGATTGGATCCTTATCATTTTCATCAAGTTTGAAAGGATCGTCATCCCGGACCAAGAAACCATAGTATCTGTCCGATTGATGTGGTACTCTACCAGACCACCTTAAGGGTGCAGGAACAATGGGCTCCAGATCTGATCTAACCAAATCCGGTTCAGGTTCAGCAACTTGTGTCGGTTTTTCCACCTGCCGAACATTCTCAAGTTCGACCTTAGAGGCAACAGGCCCTTCACCAAGGAACTCCTTTTCCAAAAAGATTGCCTTAAGGCTGACAAACACCTTTTGCTCATCAGCTAGGTAGAAATAATACCCTTTGGTCTCTTTTGGGTACCCTATGAAATTATACTTGTCAGACCTAGGTCCAAGCTTGTCTGTAATTAAATGTTTAACATAAGCCGGACACCTCCAAACCCTAAGGTGTGAGAGTACTGGCTTACGTCCTATCCATATCTCATATGGCATTTTGGTTACAAACTTACTCGGAATCCTATTTAGAAGATAACAAGTCGATTCGAGTGCATATCCCCAGAGGAAGATCGACAGACCAGCAAACCCCATCATGAATCGAACCATGTCCAACAAGGTCCGATTCCTCCTTTCAGACACACCATTATGCTGTGGTGTTCCAGGAGGAGTCCACTGAGAGAGAATCCCATTCTCTCCAAGATATGTCAGAAACTCATTGGAAAGGTATTCACCTCCTCGATCAGATCGAAGAGTTTTAATACACTTTCCAGTTTATTTTTCTATCTCATTTCGAAATAGTTTGAACATTTCAAACGACTCTGACTTATGCTTCATTAAGTAGACATACCCATACCTCGATAGGTCGTCTGTGAAGGTTATGAAGTAAAAATATCCACCTCTTGCAATTGAGCTCAAGGGTCCACATACATCACAATGTATCAGACCCAAGAGTTCACTAGCTCGCTTACCTTTTTCAGTAAAAGGTGACTTGGTCATCTTTCCAAGAAGACAGAACTCACAGGTTGGAAGTGATTCACAATCACCAACTTCAAGAATTCCTTCTTGAGCCAACCTGTTTATCCTGTTCTTATTGATATGACCTAGCCTACAGTGCCAAAGGTAGACTTCTGGCACATTATCCATTCTAGGACATTTATCGGAGGTTTGAACCATATTAACAGGCTATGATAGTAAGTAAATTCTATTATTTAGTTATCCAACAAATATTGTAACACCATTCAAAATGATATTGCAAACATTTCTTTTTATTAAAAATTCATAACTGTACATGGTCAAACGGCCTATAGAAATAATATTTAATAAAAAGTTTGGACAATAGTGACATTCACTCAAAATTACATTATGAGAGTTGATTATAAGGTTCATGATTCCTAAAGCTAGAATGAAACTTTGCTTCCATCTCCAACATTCAGAAACCTCTCGCCTTCATCAAATCTCCTACTGACCTACAGATCCTGCATCGAATTACAGATATGATAAGAGCTTCCGATATCCAATACCCAGGCAGTAGTATCACAAATAAAAAAGTTGCAAGGTGTTATCATATAGTTACCTTGCTTCTTCTTCGGCCTGTTCGAGTCCAGGGAGGCAATGTATAGAGGATAGTTCCTCTTCTAGTGCCCCTGCTTCTTACAAAAGAAGTACTCCATCTGGCTCTGGTCGGGCTTGCGCTTCTTGGTCTGACCCTGTCCAGACGTCCCAGCATGCGGCTGCACCTTCTTATTCTTCTTCTTCTTGTTCTTCTTCCCTTTCTTAAAGGGTTGATGTCCAGAAGAAGATCCTCCCACATTATTCACCGACTCCTTATGGAGCTGGTAATCCTTCTCAAAGTTCTGCAGTAATCCCAACAAGCCGTGGTAGTTCACTGCAGACTTTGTCATCCGAAAATGAGTAAGGAAGGGGACGAAGGACTTGGGCAAAGAATTAAGGATCGCATCCTTATCGAGCTGCTCATGCAGGGGAAAGCCCAGTTTACTTAGGCGCTCAATCATTTTGATCATGTATAGTACATGATCGGTGACTGAGACCCCATCCCTCATCCGAGCATTAAAAATGGCACAACTAGTTTTGTGCCTTTCAATGTCGTCAGGCATGCCAAAGGAGTCGTTCAACATTTGAAGCATCTC
This sequence comes from Elaeis guineensis, assembly GCF_000442705.2. Classification (NCBI taxonomy): domain Eukaryota; kingdom Viridiplantae; phylum Streptophyta; class Magnoliopsida; order Arecales; family Arecaceae; genus Elaeis; species Elaeis guineensis. The sequence continues at coordinate 78,483,270 of NC_026000.2, forward strand.
CTACGGCTGGGCGTTATCAAACCTGTGACTAAACTCATCATTCATTGCCACCAGCATTATGCACCGAACGGTAGTGCGGTCATTGAGCCACTTCTGGTAAGTATCTCGGACCGTCCCTCTAGCGTTCAGGGCTGGCTCCTCAGGTGCCGGATCCGTTACTACATAAAGGATCCACTCATGCTCAAGGATGATTTTTAATTTTTGATACCAGCTATCGAAATTAGGTCCCATGAGCTTGTCATTATCTAATAATGACCGAAGTGACAGGGTAGTGGCCATAGCTGCATAAAGAAAAATCAGACCTTTATTAGTACATAAATTATTAATACTAAAGACTTGGACTTTAATCTAAAGTTTCTCCTAGTATTTTTTATGAACTGGTAGCCTCAACCTCCAATTCGAAGAATTACTTTAATTCTTTAGTGGGTACTAAATCTACACAGACTACACACGAGGCCAACTTTGGTTGGTCAACCCATGTGCATCTATGGGTAGGTTCATAATCAGTTGTTTCTCTAAACAACTTCTAGTAATTAATTTTGCCCCAGAACCTAATCAGTAGGCTTTGGCCTCCACTGAAAAGATCTGGTTAGGTCCAACCATTAACATGATTTGATTTGATGAATCGGACCAATAAATGATCAGGCCCGACTTTGGCCGGCCAACCTGACCACCATCAGAAAGACTCAACCAAATTATCATACTATGAATGATAATTGCATTAGTCAATAAGCACCAGGCCTTTGGGCCTCTAATGATTATTAAACTAATGGACTCATTATCACTCACTTAATGGGAGGCTATGACTTAGTTATCACTATAACTTAATCAGTTTAGGGACCTAATAATTTTGAGGATTTTATTAAAGGATAGAAGAGAAGAAATTAACCAGCTATTTTCCATCCTCCCACTGACTTCACCAAGTCAGATTAAAAAGGATTTAACTAAAGCCGGCATTAGGAGCACCTAAATCAGTCACACTGATTTACCTAATGTTATGGGTGAGCCCTAATCACCAAGTGATCTAATCAAAATCTAACTCACCAGGTTGGCCAGGTAAGTGAGATCAGTGGTGGGGATATGTCATTAACTCGTCAGAGATCGAATCAATGCGAGTAGCTCCCACTTAAAAACCACTGGTCAAACTGCCGAACTTACCTTAGACACCAATGGTTCATTAGTTTTAATTTGATCAACTTAGTAAATAGGGTTCCACCATGTAGCCATGAATTAAGTCCATCTTGGTCTAGTTAAAGACATGGACCCATTCAACTACAACTATTGGAGTTGAGTCTAGAGTATCCTTGACCTAATCTAATTCAACTTTTAATTAGATTTGACTAATTACTCTAATTTAGTCCATTTCTTTAAGCTAACATTAGGTCTAACCCAATTATGGACATAATCCATCTAACCCATTGACCCACAAGTTTATGCAATTGTCTTAGGTATTAATTCATAATTCTAGACCAACTTGACAATACTTAATTCTTTTAATTAAGTATTTGGACTGATGGGTCAGGGTTTGGCATTTCGATAATAATTTTGAAATTTGAAAGATTTTATTTTTTGTTCACCAAATATGTTGACTCATTTCACAAACAAATCAGCACATTTCATAAACAGCAATCCTATTACTAATTACATAACAGAAAATAACTCAATCAAAATAAATCATGAATATTCCTTTAGATCTAATCTAACACATTCATGATAAATTTTATAATTGAACATTTATAATTAAGTCCTTTCACTGCTTCATCTGCATGGGATATAATTGCAGCGGTACCCCTACCGCCATAGGAGAACCCCAACGAATGGGAGGAGAGGGCCTTTTGTTATGATCCAGGTGGTGTGCCCAAGGTCCAAGGGACTAAGGCTAAGGCCAAGGTCCATCATTCATGAGGGTTTCATAGAGGCTCTAGGGCTAGTTGGGCCCTAGGTTGAAAGGCTGTGGGCCTTTTGGGTTCTTGAGGTCTAGGTTATGTGGGCCTCAAGGGACCAATTCTTTATGGGCCAGGTCTGAGCTCAAGATAGGTGAGATTAGGTCGAGTCATGGGTGAACATGGGCTTGGGTTAACCTAATCTCCCATAGAGTTGGTCAAGAGAGTTTTGGGTTTGGGTCACTTGACCCTGTGTTTATATATACATGTACTGTATAGGTTTGATCAAGCCAAGAAAATACAGAACTCTTTCTCCCAAGTCTCTCTCTCTCTTCTCCCTCTCTCTCCAGCCATTCTCCATGCCCCAGGAGCAAGAAACCCTAGGGTTTCTTGCCGCCAGGTCCCAAAAAGGAAAGAAAAGCAAGGGAGGCGCTAGCCCCTCCCCCTTTGTGCCACCAACCAGATTGCTCCCCCTTCTCTTGCAGCCACCCAAACATCAGGTCCAGGATCTAAAATCTCTTGAGAAGAGGTTGGTACAAGTTTCTCTCAGATCTGGAGTTGATCTGAGGTCGTTTGAGGTGCGGGTGAGATCTCCATCAACAGATCTACAGGAAAAGCTGCAGCAGGATAGATCTGCAAGGTCTGGTTCTATCTACCTTCTTCCCTATCTAAAATACTCTGATTTAAGATCTATAAATTGGAAGACCTCGATCCAGGCCTGATCTAGTTGGGTACCAAATTTTGGATTTTTTAGAGGTGATCTTAGAGGCATTCTTCATCTGGAACAAAAGGCTGATGAAGAAGACAGCAACCAGGCTGATTTCGTCAAGGGCCTTCAATCGAGTCCAGAAGTCTTCAGATTTGTTCGTTGCTGGTTCTGCTGCATCCAAGGTCCATGGGAGGAGCCGGGATCATGCTCCAATAGTTGGTATCAGAGCCACAGTGGTGAGGAAGCGGTTTCAAGCATGAGAAGTTGAAGATCCCAAGTGCTGAAAATTTTCAGCAAGGTACCATCAAGGCATATTCTACACTTCTTGATTTTATATTGCTTGTTTGGCTTGGATCCAGTCATGGGCAGCAATATGAAGGTCGATGTCGAGAAGTTTGTGTTGGAAAATATATCCCAAAAAGTCAATCGTCAAGCTGTTGACGGTTGAGCAACCAAGTATTGTAATTGATTTGTTAATAAATAAAATATATTTGGCATTTTCATCATAAGCTTTCATCTTCTAATGAACTCCATTGTTATGATGAAGTCCTTAAGACTATTTAGATTTGATAAAGAGAGGATTTATCGATTAGTCCTTAAAGCAGTTCACGACCAAATGATAGGCTGTTAATAAGGACGACAGCTTCTATCGAGCATAGGTCACTGTAGGCCATATGGGTTGGTTGTCCTCTTAACCAAAGAGTGTGGAGACACTGGTATGGCATATAGGTGAGATGTACTGATACATCATCATTGAACATGACCAACTCTAGAGTATTCTGATATCGAGAATGTCTCTGATGGGATATAGGTATAAGTGTCCCTTAGACTTGAGATCGCCTCAGTGACTTGCAAGCAACTCACTATGCTTTGGTACTGGACTAACTGAATTTTTAATTCAGGGATGGAAGGCTTCTGGGCACAGTCAAGTACTTGCAAAGTCAGAGTATGATCGAAATGGGATTGACCACTCCAAGAGTTGGAGAAGAATGAGTCGTTGTATTTCAATTTAGCAAAACCTTGACCAGGATAATCCATCAGATGGATTTGATATTTTAAAATACAATGTGGACAACCTGATCAGAGTTGATAGTTGAACTCTGGGGTGTCCTATGATCATTTTGGTCAAGGGGATGAATTATATGAAAACTATATCCGCATGGGTTCTAAGGATGTTGTTCTACACATTCGACCTATCCGGTCATCGGGTACCATTGCTAGATGGTCACTTCGATTGGTACAGAATTTATTCCTATACTACCGGCTTAGGTTTGGACCCATGAGGTCACACACATTAGAGTTCATGATCCGATCAGATGGTTGATCAACGATTAAGAATCGTTCTAGTATTAAATGATCAATACGATTGACATTTAACCCAGTGCAAGTGTTACAGGAGGATCGATTAGCAATTCGATTGCTAATTGGCTTAATTTGATTAAGCCAATGGGCTGAGATTAAGACTAATTAAATATAATTTAATTAAATTTAATTTGGGCTTGATTGGATCAAGTCCAATTGGTTTATTGGATAAGCCAAGTGCAAGGAAAAACTAATCCTAGTTCAACTAGGACTTGGGTCAATCTAATTTCTAATTTGATTAAAAAATTAAATCAGATTTAAATCTAATTTAATCTGATTAAATTAAGTTCTTAATTTAGTTAAGATCAATTTTAATTGGGTTGATCTAATTTTGGTTTGATTTGATATGAGAAACCAAATTAAAATAAGTCATAAGATAGAATCCTAGTAAGACTAGGATTCCACCTTGCACCACATAAGCCTTCCCCACGCCCTCTGTCTCATTCAACGCCAATCTCCTCTTATTTTGTGTGACAAAAGAACTCTCCCAGGTCTCTCCCACGTTCACAAAAGGTCTCCTCTTTTCTTTCTTACATGGAAGGTGGTTTGGATCAAATCAAAAAGGAATAAGTTTGGATTTCGAATTCTATGAGATAGAGTTTTAGAAATTCAAAACTCTTTCAATTTTGCACCGAATTTATCCAATTTTTTTTTGGAATTTTTGTGGTTTTTAGGGTATACATTGTGTACTATTTGCTAGTAATCCATGCATGAAAATAAGGAGGAGCTGCTCAAGAGTTGGGCGCCCCTTATCTTGCCATGTTTGGATAAGCCTTGACAAGGTATTTGACCTAGACAAGGACTCTATCATATCTCTCTATATAAAATGAGTTTCTTCATGAAATTTTCGAAGAAGACAAAGATTTGAGAGACCTTTGGGCCATCCAAAAATTAGAGAGGGTCGTGGAGATATAAAAGACATAAGTTAGGGTGTCTAGAGAGAGAAACGAGAAGAAGAAGAGGGTCTTCTTCTAGGGTTGTTTATTTTCATATCTTTCCGCCCTCCATCTTGAGTTTCCTAAGAGTGTCTCAGATATGAAACTCCTCCTTCTACTTTCCATCTTTGGAAGAGTCCAAATCAAGAAGAAGGAGGCACCTGATCAACCATCAAAGAAGGATCAGTGCAGTACTAGCATACTGTGCTGATTTCCTGAAGCAGAACTTCTGATTGAGATTCGTGGGCTCGTGTGGATGACTCTTAGAGGCCGGATGCGTGTGTGGCTTGCAACATCATCCTCAAGCCCGGATCAGTATGGTTAGAACATCTCACTTGCAAGGTAATAGATCTGATCTATTGTTTAATACATACATTAGATGTAGTATAGAAACATGTTGATATGATCAACATGTAGTTCATGCTATATTTATATATTTTAATTTTTGATTTAATGCTATATAATAATCATGTAATAGGATCTTAGATCTAGAGATTCTCTAATTTTAAAAAATAATTTTGATTTATTTTAGTCTTCCGCTGTATGATCTTGAAAAAGTTTCAAGATCTAACCCTGAAACCCTAGATCTGGTTACCACAATTGGTATCAGAGCAAGGTTCTTTATTACATGATTATTTATACATGCTTAGATTATTTCTTAGATTAGATCTAATTTATAATCTGATTATTAAATCTAAAATTAAAATTTTAGATAAATCACGAACTGCAAGGTTGTCCTACTGTAAGGTCTACCCCTTACAGTGCAAAGGTTGTTCTAGTTTGTGTAGATCTATCTTTAATCATAAATTTGATAGATATGATCTAGATTAAATTTATGATTTATTAGATTTAAAAGATATTTAAATCTGAAATAAAATCTTTTTGTTAATAATTTTTGTGCAAAGAAATTATTTAAAGTTAAAATTATTTCAATTACATGAACCTGTTTAGATTAGATCAAAAGTAGTTTCATATTTATTTCACTTGTATCTTGATTATGAATCAAACATGCAATATGGTTGGTAGAATCATATTGTAAAATTATTTTACAAATATTAAAATTATTTTTTGAAAAGTCGAACCTAACCCTCAGCCCAAAACTTAATTAAGAATTAAGAAGTTGTTTGATTAGGTTCTAGGATTATGAATTGAAGAACCTAAGACACAAACCATAACACATTGGGTTAATGGGTTAGTGAGAATTAGGTCCATTAAATGTGTTAGACCTATGGTTAGATTAAAGATGGACTTAATTAGAGAATTGACTAAATCTAATCAATTGTTGTCTTAGATTAGGTCAAGGATTCTCTAGATCAATTACAATAGTTGTAGTTGGTCAAGTCCATGTCTTTAACGAGAACCAAATGGACTTGATTCTTGGCTAAGCAGTCTAGCACGAACTGTTAGGTTGATCTAATCGAAACTAATTAAATCAGTTGGTATCTAAGGTAAACTAGATCGGTGGTTTTTAATTGGGAGCCCGCTTACCTGGCCATTTCTGATGGTGTCTAAGGCAAGCTTTGGCAGACCCTCCCACTGATCGAACTTATCTGACCTCTTGGTGAAATTATGTTTTGATCGGATCACTTGACTATTTGAGCTGACCCATGTCAGCTAGGTAAATCAGTGTGACTGATTTAGGTGCTCCTAGACCAGCCCTTTTAATGGTCTCCCTTAAGCGACTTGGTAAAGCCAGTGGGAGGATCATGATAAGCTGGTTCATCTGACCTCATCCTCTATATTATTTAAATCCTCTAAAATTATTAGGTCCTTAAAATGATAAAGTTATGGAGATAACTGAGTCATAGCCTCCCATTAAGGTGTTTGATAATGAGTCCATTAACTCAATAATCATTGCAGACCCAAAGGCCTGGTGCTTGTTGACTAATGGAATTATCACTCATCATATGACGACTTGGAAGTGTCTCTCTAATGGTGGTTAGGTGAGCCAACCAAAATTGGGCTTAATCATTCGTTGGTTAGATACACCAAGTATGATCATGTTAATAGTTGGACCTAACTGGATCCTTACATTGGAGGCCAAAGCCTACTGATTAGGTTTCTGGGGCAAAATTAAAATTATTAGAAATTATTTAGAGAAACAATTGATTATGAACCTACCCTTAGATGTACATGGGTTGGCCAACTAAAGTTGGGCTTGTGTGCAGTCTAAGTGGATTCTAGTACCCACTAAGGAATTAGGGTAATTCCTCGAATTGGAGGTAGAGGCTACCAATTTGAATAAAATAGTGGGAGAAACCTTTTGATTAAAGTCCAAATCTTTAGGTTTAATGAATCAATTACTAATTAGGTTATGGTTTTTCTTTGTGCAAATATAGCCACTTCCCTATCGCTCCGATCATTGTTGGACAATGATAAGTTGGTGGGACCCAACTTCGGTAGCTGGTACCGAAAGTTGAAGATAGTCCTAGAGCATGAATGGATCGTATATGTGATAATGGATCCTGCACCTGAAGAGCCAGCTGTCAATGCACGTGGAACAGTCAGAGATACTTACCAGAAGTGGCTCAATGACCAGACCACGGTGTGCTGTATCATGCTGGCTGTCATGAGCGACGAGTTTAGTCGCAGATTCGAGATGGCTCAGCCAAAGGACATGCTTCAAGTGTTGGAGGATGCCTTTGGCACACCCGATGACGTGGAGAGGCACACGACTAGTTGTGCCATCTTCAACGCCAAAATATGGGATGGTGCCTCTGTCACTGATCATGTATTGTATATGATCGAGCTGATGGAACAATTGAGCAAGCTCGGCTTTTCCTTGCATGAGCAGCTTGGGAAAGATGCAATACTGAACTCGCTGCCCAAGTCTTATCTCTCATTTCTCACTCATTATAGAATGACAAAGCCTGAAGTAAACTACCACGGATTACTGGGGTTACTTCAAAACTTTGAGAAAGATCACCAACTCCATAAGGAGTCGGTGAACTTAGTGGGAGGTTCGTCTTCTAGTTCTCGACCTTTTAAGAAAGGAAAAAAGAACAAGAAGAAGAAAGTGAAGAAGGTGCAAGTTCAGGCTGAGACATCAATGCAGAGCCAGACCAAAAAGATCAAGCCTGATAAGAGTCTATTTTACTGGCAAGCACCCTAGATTAGATAGTGTATCAGATATCTACTTATGGCACTGTAGGCTAAGTCATATAAACAAGAACAGAATAAACAGGTTGACTCAAGAGGAAATCCTTGAAGTCAGTGATTGTGAATCACTTCCAACCTGTGAGTCCTGTCTTCTTGATAAAATGATCAAGTCACCTTTTACTGAAAAAGGTGAGAGAGCTACTGAGCTCTTGGGCCTAGTACATACTGATGTATGCAGGCCCATGAGCATCAATGCTAGAGGTGGATATTTCTACTTCATAACTTTCACGGATGACCTATCCTGATATGGATATGTCTATCTGATGAAACATAAGTCGGATTTATTTGAAATGTTCAAACGATTCCGAAGTGAAGTAGAAAAATAAACTGGGAAGAGTATTAAAACTTTTCGATCTGATCGAGGAGGAGAATATCTTTCTAGTGAGTTTCTCACATATCTAGGAGAGAATGAGATTCTCTCTCAATGGACTCCTTCAGGAACACCACAGCATAATGGTGTGTCTGAAAGGAGGAATTGGACTCTGTTAGACATGGTCCGATCCATGATGGGTTTTGCTAGCTTGCCGATATCCTTCGGAGGATATGCATTCGAATCGGCCTGTTATCTATTAAATAAGGTTCCAAGTAAGTCTGTAATTAAGACTCCACATGAGATATGGACAGGACGTAAGCTAGCACTTTCACACCTTAAGGTCTGGGGGTGCCCGGCCTATGTCAAACGATTAGTCACAGACAAACTTGGATCTAGGTCTGACAAATGCTCATTCATAGGGTACCCCAAAGAGACAAAACGATATTTTTTCTATCATGCTGATGAACAAAAGGTGTTCGTCAGCCTTAAGGCAATCTTTTTAGAAAAGGAGTTCCTTGGTGAAGGAACCATTGCCTCTAAGGTTGAACTTGATGAAGTTCAACAGATAGAAGGATCGACACCAATAGCTGAACCTGAGTCGGATATGATTAGATCAGATCTGGAGCTCAATGTACCTACACCATTAAGGCGATCCGATAGAGTACCGCATCAGCCTGACAGATACTATGGTTTCTTGGTCCGGGACGGTGATCCCATCGAACTTGATGAGAATAATGAGGATCCGATCACCTATATGGATGCAATGTAGGGACCTGATTCCGAGAAATGGCTTGAAGCCATGAAATCCAAAATAGAGTCCATGAAGGTCAACGATGTATGGACATTGGTTGACCCACCTGAAGGGGTTAAACCCATTGGGTGTAAATGGGTCTTCAAAAGGAAGAGAGGCGCAGACGGAAAGGTGGAGACCTATAAAGCCCGTCTGGTCGCTAAGGGGTATCGTCAACGTTATGGTATTAACTATGACGAGATATTTTTTCCTGTGGTAATGCTCAAATCCATTCGGATAATGCTTGCAATAGCTGTCCATCTGGATTATGAGATCTGGTAGATGGATGTAAAGATAGCTTTCCTGAATGGAGAGCCGACCGAAGAGGTGTATATGATACAACCTGAGGGGTTTACATCCACAGATGAGTCCAAGGTGTGCAAGCTACAGAGATCCATTTATGGATTGAAGCAAGCTTCTCGGAGTTGGAACATGCATTTTGATAAGGTGATCAAAATGTATGGCTTCATTAAGAATGGAGAAGAGCCCTGCATCTATAAATGGGCAAATGGTTCAGTTGTGGTATTTCTTGTCTGGTACGTGGATGACATTCTCTTAATCAGGAATGACATCCCTGTACTACAGGGAATAAAAGTTTGGTTGTCATCACAGTTCTCCATGAAGGACTTGGGTGAAGCATCCTACATCCTATGGATGAAGATCTATAGGGATAGATCTAAAAGGATGCTTGGGTTATCCCAGTCCATGTACATAGACACTGTGCTGAAGAGGTTCAGCATGGAGAATTCCAAGAAGGGCTATCTACCGATAGGTCAAGAAATTTCTCTCTCTAAGAAGGATTGTCTGACAACTCCTGAAGAGAGAGAGCGTATGAGTAGAGTCTCATATGCTTTAGCCGTGGGATATATCATGTATGCCATGACATGTACAAGACCAGATGTGGCATACTCACTAGGAGTAGTGAGTAGATACCAATCTGATCCTGGAGAAAATCACTGGAAAGTGGTTAAAGCCATCCTTAAGTATTTGAGAAATACTAAGGACCAATGGTTGGTTTATGGCGAGTCAGATCTGAAACTTGTGGGGTTCACAGACTCTAGCTTCCAATCTGACCATGATGACAGCAGGAGCGTGTTGGGTTATATCTTTACTCTGAATGGTGGAGCCATCTGCTGGAAGAGTTCCAAGCAACATACTGTGGTGGACTCTGTTTGTGAAGCGGAGTACATCGCAGCATCAGATGCTGCGAAAGAAGCTGTGTAGCTGAGGAAATTCATCAACGAGCTCGGAGTAGCACCCTCCCTCGATGGTTCGATCCTGCTCTACTGCGACAGCACTGGTGCCATAGCTCAGACGAAGGAATACAAAGCACATCAGCGGATGAAGCACATCTTGCGTCGCTTCCACCTGATCCGAGAGATCGTGGATCGAGGTGACGTCGACCTTCAGAAGATCGACGGAAAGGAGAACCTGGCCGACCCCTTCACTAAAGCCCTGACGATAAAGGAGTTCGACAACCACAAGTCAAAGATGGGTATTAGATACTGTGCCGAGTGGCTTTAGGATAAGTGGGAGTTGTTGGAAAATGTGTCCCAAAAAGCCAATCGTCAAGCTATTGACGATTGAGCAACCAAGTATTGTAATTGATTTGTTAATAAATAAAATATATTTATCATTTTCATCATAAGCTTTCATCTTCTAATGAACTCCATTGTTATGATGAAGTCCTTAGGACTATTTAGATTCGATAAAGAGAGAATTTATCGATTAGTCCTTAAAACAGTTCACGACCAAATGATAGGCTGTTAATAAGGACGACAGCTTCTATCGAGCATAGGTCGCTGTAGGCCATATGGGTTGGTTGTCCTCTTAACCAAAGAGTATGGAGATACTGGTATGGCATACAGGTGAGATGTACTGGTACATCATCATTGAACGTGACCAACTGCAGAGTATTCTGCTGTCGAGAATGTCTCTGATGGGATATAGGTATAAGTGTCCCTTAGACTTGAGATCGCCTCAGTGACTTGCAAGCAACTCACTGTGCTTTGGTACTAGACTAACTGAATTTCTAATTCAGGGATGGAAGGTTTCTGGGCACAGTCAAGTATTTGCAAAGTCAGAGTGTGATCGAGATGGGATTGACCACTCCAAGAGTTGGAGAAGAATAAGTCGCTGTATTTCAATATAGCAAAACCTTGGCCAGGGTAATCCATTAGATGGATTTGATATTTTGAAATACAATGTGGACAACCTGATCAGAGTTGACAGTTGAACTCTGGGGTGTCCTATTATCATTTTGGTGAAGGGGATGAATTATATGAAAACTATATCCGCATGGGTTCTAAGGATGTTGTTCTACACATTCGACCTATCCGGTCATCGGGTACCATTACTAGATGGTCACTTCGATTGGTATAAAAATTTATTCCTGTACTACTGACTTAGGTTCGGACCTATGAGGTCACACACATTAGAGTTCATGATCCGATCGGATGGTTGATCAACGATTAAGAATCGTTCTAGGGTTAAATGATCAATACGATTGATATTTAACCCAGTGCAAGTGTTGCAGGAGGATCGATTAGCAATTTGATTGCTAATTGGCTTAATTTGATTAAGTCAATGGGCTGAGATTAAATCTAATTAAATATGATTTAATTAGATTTGATTTGGGCTTGATTGGATCAAGTCCAATTGGTTTATTGGATAAGCCAAGTGCAAGGAAAAACTTGTCCTAGTTCAACTAGGACTTGGGTCAATCTAATTTCTAATTTGATTAGAAAATTAAATCAGATTTAAATATAATTTAATCTGATTAAATTAGGTTCTTAATTGGGTTAAGATCTATTTTAATTGGGTTGATCTAATTTTGGTTTGATTTGGTTTGAGAAACCAAATTAAAACAAGTCATAAGATAGAATCCTAGTAAGACTAGGATTCCACCTTGCACCACATAAGCCTTCCCCACGCCCTCTCTCTCATTCAACGCCAATCTCCTCTTATTTTGTGCGACAAAAGCCCTCTCCCAGGTCTCTCCCATGTTCACAAAAGGTCTCCTCTTTTCTTTCTTACATGGAAGGTGGTTTGGATCAAATCAAAAAGGAATAAGTTTGGATTTCGAATTCTATGAGATAGAGTTTTAGAAATCCAAAACTCTTTCAATTTTGCACCGAATTTATCCAATTTTTTTTTAAAATTTTTATAGATTTTAGGGTATATATTGTGAATCCTTTGCTGATGATCTATGCATGAAAATAAGGAGGAGGTGCTCAAGAGTTGGGCGCCCCTTATCTTGCCATGTTTGGATAAGCCTTGACTAGGTATTTGACCTAGACAAGGACTCTATCATATATTTCTATATAAAATGAGTTTCTTTATGAAATTTTTGGAGAAGATAGAGATTTGAGAGACCTTTCGGCTATCCAAAAATCAAAGATAAAAACCTTTGGATTGTGGAGATATAAAAGACACAAGTTAGGGTGTCTAGAGAGAGGAACGAGAAGAAGAAGAGGATCTTCTTCTAGGGTTGTTTATTTTCATATCTTTCCTCCCTCCATCTTGAGTTTCCTGAGAGTGTCTCAGATCTGAAACTCCTCCTTCTACTTTCTATCTTTGGAAGAGTCCAAATCAAGAAGAAGGAGGCACCTGATCAACCATCAAAGAAGGATCAGTGCAGTACTAGCATACTGTTCTGATTTCCTGAAGTAGGACTTCTGATCGAGATTCGTGGGCTCGTGTGGATGACTCCTTGAGGTCGGACATATGTGTGGCTTGCAACATCATCCTCAAGCCTAGATCAGCATGGTTAGAACATCTAACTTGCAAGGTAATAGATCTGATCTATTGTTTAATACATACATTAGATGTAGTATAGAAACATGTTGATATGATCAACATGTAGTTCATGATATATTTATATATTTTAATTTCTAATTTAATGCTATATAATAATCATGTAATAGGATCTTAGATCTAGGGATTCTCTGATTTTAAAAAATAATTTTGATTTATTTTAGTCTTCCGCTGTATGATCTTGAAAAAGTTTCAAGATCTAACTCTGAAACCCTAGATCTGGTTACTATAGTTTGATGGCAAGAGAAATTTTTTCATATGGAAAATCTGGGTGGAGGATCTTCTGGTGCAAGTAGATCTGGATCAGACTTTGGATGAGAAGCCTAAGGGAATGACAGATAGACAGTGGGCATTGTTGGAGAAGGAAGCATGCTCGGTGATCAGAGGATGTTTGGCGGATGCGGCGTTGTATTCGATGCTGGAAGAAAAGATGCCAAAGGGCCTTTGGTCAAAGTTGCACACCATGTATATGGGGAAGAATATGTGCAACAAGCTAATACTGAAGAAGAGGTTGTACAGTCTTCGGATGCAGGAGGGATCTGATGTGATTGGCCACATTCAGAGGTTCGACCAGTTGTGCATGGAGTTGATGAATATCGGGGTGAAGCTGGATGAGGAGGACAAGTCCCTGTTGCTTTTGTGTTCATTGCCAGGATCATATGACTCTTTGGTGACTACACTGCTCTACGGCAAGGAGACTCTGGAATATGAGGACATGGTCTCGGTGCTGAGGTCTAATGAGCAAAGGGAAAAGTTGACCAGAGATCGGGCTCCCCAGGAGGGTTTGGCAGTAGGGGAGAGGACAGGTAAAGGCAGAGGCAGAAGCAAGTCCTGGGGGCGGTCCAAGTCCAGGAAGGGAAAGAAAGAGATGAAATGCTTCAAGTGCAACGAGTTCAGACACTTCAAGCGAGAATGTCCACTATGGAAGAGCAAGAAAGGAGAAAGAAGTGGCTCAGAATCAGTGAGTGCAGTTGCTGGGCAGTAGATGGAGGATGATCTACTTATGGTATCAGATGGTCACAGGTATTACACAGAGGAGTGGACACTAGACTCTGCGTGCTCACATCACTACACACCACACAGGTCTTGGTTTGCGACATACACTAAGACAGATGAGGGATCAGTGACTCTAGGCAACAATCATCCTTGCAAGGTGGCTGGGATAGGGACAGTCAGGGTGAGGATGTTTGATGGGATTGTGAGGACATTGACAAATGTAAAGCACGTCCCAGAGCTGGAAAAGAATCTGGTGTCACTTGGATACTTGGAACGCAGTGGATACAGCTTCAGCAGTAGGGCCAGAATCGGAGTACTGAACATCTCCAATGGAGCTATGGTAGTGATGAGAGGCAGGAGGTTGGACAATAACCTCTATCATATGGAGGGATCTGTGGTGACCAGAGAGTCTGATGCAGCAGCTGCAGCACAGGACCCGCAGGGGGCTTACAGGATGTGGCACTACTGCCTAGGCCACATGGGTGACAAGGGGCTGAGAGAGTTGAGCAGGAGAGGACTCATCTCTGATCTGGAGGATGGTGCTACAGGGGAGATCTGTGAGCCTTGCCAGATGGGAAAGCAGAGGAGAGTTCAGTTCAACATCAGTACAGCCTGCAGTGCAGCCCCTCTGGAGTTAGTATACATGGATGTGTGGGGACCAACCCCAGTTTTAGCTAGGAATGAGGCCAGATACTTCATGACCCTGATTGATGATTTCTCAAGAAAACTCTGGATTTACTTCATGAGAGAGAAGTCTGAGGTCTTCACCAAGTTCAAGATCTGGAGAGCTGAGGTGGAGAAGGAGCAGGGGAGGATGTGAAGTGTCTGAGGTCAGACAATGGCGGGGAGTACACCAGCAGAGAGTTCCAGGACTACTGTGAGGAGTGTGGGATCAGGAGATACTTCAGTAAATCCAGCAGAATGGGGTGGCCAAGAGGATAAATAGAACACTTCTGGAAAAGGCACGATGCATGAGGCTGCAGGCAGGGCTTCCAAAGGCGTTCTGGGTTGACACAGTTGATGCAGCGGGTTACTTGGTCAATCGATCACCTCACACCAGGTTGGATGGCAGGCTTCCAGAGGAGGTGTGGTCTGGGAGGACAGTTGGACTGGGCCATCTATGGGTATTTGGGTGCACAGCCTATGTGCACATTGGAGCTGGTGAGCGGAGCAAGCTAGACGCCAGATCATGCAAGGTGGTATTTCTAGGCTATCCGCAAGGAGTCAAGGGATACAGGCTGTGGGATCCCTTGGAAAAGAAGGTTATCATTAGTTAGGATGTGATTTTGATGAGGAGTCAGTCCTACGGAGGCGAGCAGGCATGGAGGAGCAGCAGGAGCAGGAGGAGGTCCAGCAGGGCGCTGCTGGATAGCTAACCTCTTTGATTTTGTCTCTTGCAGGTACTACTGGAGGATATGACATTCAGGTGGAGCATCTACCTAAGGTGTCTCCACAGGTGGAGAGGACTCGGATGGATGATCGAGGTGGAGAGGTCCAGTAAGAGCGGGCTGGACCGAGGACTGATATCGGTGTTGCCCTACACAAGCCCAAGAGGACCATCAGGCAACCGGACCGATATGGCTTTGAGGAGATGCTGTCATATGCCCTGGTGATAGTGAATGGAGACCCATATATGTATTAGGAGGCTATTAAGAGTCAGGACAGAGAGCGGTGGGTCAGGCGATGTCCGAGGAGATGCAATCTCTCCACAAGAACCAGACTTGGCGATTGGTGTAGTTGCCACAGGGGAAGAGGCCCATTAGCTGCAAATGGGTCTACAGTCACAAGGAAGGGCCTCCAGAGCAGGGAGGTATCAGATTCAAGGTGAGGTTAGTGCCCAAGGGATACTCCCAGAAGGAAGGCATCGACTTCAGCGAGGTCTTCTCTCCCATCGTCAGACATACTTCCATCAGAGTGTTGCTGAGCATTGTAGCAGCTCAGGATTTAGAGCAGGAGCAGATGGATGTCAAGACGGTGTTCCTCCATGGACATTTGGAAGAGAGAATTTATATGGAGCAGCCACCCGATTTCAGGGATCCAAGATCAGAGGGAAAGGTTTGTCTGTTGCAGAAGTCACTGTACGGGCTGAAGCAGTCGTCGAGGCAATAGTACAAGCGGTTTGACTCCTATATGCGCAGCATTGGACTTTCTAGGTGCGAGTTTGATCCCTATGTTTATGTTCAGTCTCTTGAGGATGGTTCTAGGGTGTTCCTACTCTTGTATGTGGATGACATGCTTATAGCATGCAAGAGTAGGAAGGTTGTGCAGGATCTGAAGGCATCCTTATCTCGGGAGTTTGAGATGAAGGATTTGGGCCCTGCAAGGAAGATCCTAGGCATGGAGATTTTCAGAGACCGAGCCTGAAGGGTGCTGCATCTATCTCAGGGGGGCTACATACAGAAGGTCTTAGAGAGGTTCGGGATGAAGGGAGCAAAGCCGGTGGAGCTGCCACTTGCCGGTCACTTCAGACTCTCAAAGACCATGGTGCCACAGACTGAGGTGGAGGCTCAGAAGATGGAGACGGTCCCTTATGCTTCAGGAGTTGGGAGCTTGATGTATGCGATGGTCTGTTGTAGGCCAGACATCGCTCATGCAGTGAGTCAGGTTAGCAGGTTCATGGCGCAGCCTGGGAGGGAGCACTGGAGAGCATTGAAGTGGATATTCAGATACCTGGTGGGTTCAGTTGGAGTTGGCATCTACTACGGACAGCGAGGAGGTGCAGTGGGATACTCTGACATGTCCAAGGAGGCTCAGGGACTGATTGGCAGTTATGTAGATGTAGACTTCAATGGAGATGTGGATACCCGGAGGTCTACGACAGGCTTCATCTTTAGCCTATATGGAGGTCCTATTTCTTGGAGATCGAGTCTGCAGCCTATCACGGCCCTATCCACTACAGAGGTGGAGTACATCGGACTAATAGAAGCAGCTAAAGAGGCAATTTGGCTGAAGGGTTTGTTGACGGAGATGGGCCTTACTCAGGAGGCCATTACAGTATACTGTGACAGCCAGAGTGCACTTCTACTAGCACAAAACTCAGTCTATCATGCAAGAACAAAGCACATCGACATTCGATATCATCGGATCAGGGAGCTTGTAGAGGATGGCGAGGTGGAGCTGGTAAAGGTACACACCAAGGAGAATCCAGCTGATGCACTTACGAAGGTACTTCCACGGAACAGCTTTCAGAGATGTGTTGAGCTGATTCGGCTGATGGACAAAGTGGAGCTGGTTGAGGTCTTGGGACACCAAGGTGGAGATTGTTGTGATCCAAGTGGTGTGCCCAAGGTCCAGGGGACCAAGGCTAAGTCCAAGGTCCATCATTCATGAGGGCTTCATGGAGGCTCTAGGGCTAGTTGGGCCCTAGGTTGAAAGGCTTTGGGCCTTTCGGGTTCTTGAGGTCTAGGTTATGTGGGCCTCAAGGGACCAATTCTTTATGGGCCAGGTCTGGGCCTAGGATAGGTGAGATTAGGTTGAGTCATGGGTGTACATGGGCTTGGGTTAACCTAATCTCCCATAGAGTTGGTCAAGGGAGTTTTGGGTTTGGGTCACTTGACCCTGTGTTTATATATACATGTACTGTATAGGTTTGATCAAGCCAAGAGAATACAAAACTCTTTCTCCCAAGTCTCTCTCTCTCTTATCCCTCTCTCTCCAGCCATTCTCTACACCCCAAGAGCAAGAAACCCTAGGGTTTCTTGCCGCCAGGTCCCAAAGAGGAAAGAAAAGCAAGGGAGGCGCTAGCCCCTCCC
This sequence comes from Elaeis guineensis, assembly GCF_000442705.2. Classification (NCBI taxonomy): domain Eukaryota; kingdom Viridiplantae; phylum Streptophyta; class Magnoliopsida; order Arecales; family Arecaceae; genus Elaeis; species Elaeis guineensis. Next base: position 78,500,985 of record NC_026000.2, read on the forward strand.
CCTTTGTGCCGCCAACCAGATTGCTCCCCCTTCTCTTGCAGCCACCCAAACATCAGGTTCAGGACCTGGAACCTCTTGAGAAGAGGTTGGTATAAGTTTCTCTCAGATCTGGAGTTGATCTGAGATCGTTTGAGGCACGGGTGAGATCTCCATCAACAGATCTACAGGAAAAGCTGCAGCAGGACAGATCTGCAAGGTCTGGTTCTATCTACCTTCTTCCCTATCTAGAATATCCCAATTCAAGATCTACAAATTCAAACACCTCGGTCCAGGCTTGATCTAGTTGGGTACTAGATCTTGAATTTTTTAGAGGTGATCTTAGAGGCGTTCTTCATCTGGAATGAAAGGCTGACGAAGAAGACAGCAACCAGGCTGATTTCGTCAAGGGCCTTCAATCGAGTCCAGAAGTCTCCAGATTTGTTTGTTGCTGGTTCCGCTGCACCCAAGGTCTATGGGAGGAGCCGGGATCATGCTCCAACACCTTTAAACTCTACATTTCTCCTATAACCAGACGACCATGACAACCAACTCAATTAGACTACTTGCTACTTGAAAGGTTTTGTGACAATGGTGGAAGCATGGATTTCAAAGCAATTATTATGAAATAAAAAAAAAAAACCAAAACCTAACTCCAAGATCACCTTATCAGAAATTAAACCATATAATATGCATCAATATCAAAATAAAAGATATAGAAACATACCTCTTATCACTAGACCCTAATTTGTGCTTAGTTGTCGGCAGCAATCCGTCTGGGTTTCCACCAGGTGCCCATGTGTTCACCCTCCAACGTTGATCCACATGGAGACTCGATCAACCCACTAGCACCTATTTAAATATTCTCTGCAATTAAATTCTGATTTATCAGAATTTAAATGCAATTTGGGCAGAACCTCCTTTCTTGGCTTTGCTGTCACACTGTTGGACCTTTTCTTGCCTTCCTTTCTTGCTCCTTGTCTCCTTAATTTTTATTCTAATTCTCTAAGCCTTTTGGAAGACTTCTTATCCTTTATCAGGACCTTATCTAGGCTAGAGAGAAAGAATAAAAAAAATTGGACAAGAGAAGCCTCTTGTAAGAAAGAAGGAAGAATTCTGAATGCACGAAGACTCCTCGGCGTGCACCCCTATTTATATTGCACGTAGGGGTGCAAACCAAAACATATCATGCCCACTCACACTTTATCTCATGCCCCCTTTTTATTTCTCACACCCCATAAATTGTAAAATGCCATGTGTACATCAAAGTTGGGTTGAAGAGGCGTCTTATTTCAGAAGGACTCTTCGATCTTAACTTACGGTGTTTACATGAGAAGTCACAAAGCTTCTCTTATTGGTGCCATCATCCTTTGCCTTTAAATCTGGAAGAAAGCCCATCCAATGACCAAGATAGAGGGTACCAACTTCAGTAATGGCGCAAGAGATTAAGGGGCATGGATAAGTTAAAACTTATCTCCCCATTTGAAATTTCCAAGGGGCGCTTCCAAGAGGTGGCGCATGGATTTAATCCTTATCTCTTCTCCTAATTTTTCTACGATGAGTTTAATACCCAGAAGGACTCTTAGGTGCCTCCTAAGACATCTAAAAACCATGCATAGAATAAAAGTCATGGAGAAAAAATAGGAAAGACCAAGTTAAGGGGTGCCATCTCCCATCCATGTGCCATGTGACACATGCGCATGGATTTAATCCTTATCTACTTCTCCTAATTTTTCTACGAGGAGTTTAATACTCAGAAGGACTCATAGGTGCCTCCTAAGACATCTAAAAATTATTCATAGAATAAAAGTCATGGAGAAAAAATAGGAAAGACCAAATTTAAGGTGGCGCCAACTCTATCCATGTGCTATGTGGCTCATGTGCAAGGATTTAAATCCACACGCCAAGAGAGAGACTCTTAGGCATGTGTTTCCCTGGTTTTTGGCACCCAACAGCAAGCCCAATTAAAACACTTCGAACCCATTTCAGGACCAAATCCAATTTGGCTTAAATTGGTTCTAAATTAGCCCAAATCGAAACCCGATTCGAATTCAATTCGAATCTAAATGCTAGGGTTTGCAACATGTGCTAGCATGTTCAACTTGCAAACATGGTTTAATCAAATTAAACCCATGATCAATTTCCTTTGTGTGTGACCCATTGGGTTCTACATTTAGCCAGTAGTGAGTTCAGGTGCAATTTAAACTAATTTGGTTAGAACACAATCTAGCCGATTTAAGTCAAATCAAGCTGAACCATTTTGATCAATCAGAACAGCTTTTAATTAATGATCAAATTAAACTCTTTAATTCGATCAAACTCACAAGACATGATTGACGTCGAGCAATGTATCATATCTACCTGGAGGATATAAAATTTTTGGTAGAAATATCAAAAATACCCTTCAGTGAAAATTACCATGCAACTTGATCTTATGATCATCCTACATCCCGAATATAAGTTTGGGTATGAAAAAATGTCAAATCCAATTTTATATTCACATTTCTCTCAATCAAATAATAATGATTCGATTGAAATATTAGAAACCATTTCTAATTTTTCATAATGCTCTGATCAATGTCTTCCTGAATCATTATTTGATTGAAGCAGATAGGATGCGATCTCCTCTTACTAGGAGTGATCGTTTCCATATTGACCTACTCACAACCTTCATAAGCAATCCATCATATCCAGAACACCTCATACATGATTAAATCATGAATGAGTATGATCCAAAATATGGATTCATGCTTATAAGGTTCTATGGCAGTCTCAGGTCAAAAGATTTACATGCACAATTCCCACTATAAGAAAAATCTGTTGACATGTAGATAAGACTCCATCAGATGTTCTTTAATTGGATCAATTCAGTGAATTCATTCTCTAATGAACACTTACATCCTTATATTATTGTCATACACAAGTAATTATGAGATCAATTACCCTCTTAACCGAGCATACACAGGATGTACCAGTCTTATCAGAAATATTGATCCCCTACTTAATGTTCCATCGACTAGAAATATTTAAAATTAGAGTTTTAAGGTTTTAGGTCTCACTGGTATGATTGCATCATAACCCTAAAACCATAGCCCTAATTTATGGGGTTCATCATAATAAAAATTAAGATACAGCATATGATGAACAAAATGCCTTTATTTATTTAAAACATCAGTACATGAGTTGTCAGGAGGCAAAAAGAATATCCTTCAATTTATACATTTTGATTGGCTTATAGGGCATATTCCATTCAATCTTCCACTTGCACTAAAGCCAATCTCTCTTATATTTCAACCCCATACTATCGAGGTGGCGATCGAACTGCTACTGTGGTAAAGCTTTAGTGAACGGATCCGCTATGTTGTTCTTTGTGTCTACTCATTCAATAATGACATCTTGTCTTTCAATTATTTCATGAACGAGATGGAAGCGTCTCAAAATGTGTTTGGATTTATGGTGAGACCTGGGTTCCTTTGCTTGAGCAACTGCTCTAGTATTATCACAATAAAGTGGTACTGGGTTCTCAATCTCAGGAACAACGCCCAATTCAGTGATGAACTTCTTCATCCAGATAGCTTCTTTGGCGGCTTCACTTGCAGCTATGTATTCTGCCTCTATGGTTGAGTCAGCTACTGTTTGCTGCTTAGAACTCTTCCAACTCACTGCTCCACCATTCAAAGTAAAGACATATCCTGAAATGGATTTGCTATCATCTGTGTCATAGCCCAAAACCAAGCCCAATCCAGCAGACCCAAGCCCAAAAAAAAAAAATAGAGGAATCAAATCGGAAAGAAGACTCCCGATAGGAGTCTTCTTCTCTGACGAGATCCAGACGAAACGGGAATCCTAGGACCTCTCAGAGTCCTAGGGTCCTCTATAAAAAGACCTTCCCTTTCCCTTGGAGCTGATCATCGGCCCTTTTCCCCTCTCTTCCTCTTCGATTTTCTTGAATTAGAGCTGCAGACACCCGCCTTGTTCTCGCCGTGACTGCTCACCGACGAGGTCACCAGAGGTCGAGGTGAGTTCCCTTTCTCTTCCCCTCTTCCTTCCCCTTCCTCCCGTGCCCTTATGCGCGACTGCCGGCGACGGGAGTCGTCGATTTTCGATCGAAAAAAGGGACCTCTATTTTGGTCCCTTTTTCTCATGAATTTTTCGACACCGGCGATCGCAATCGATCGCTGGCCATACTCCTCCGTGACCGGGGGAGTGGCCCCCCTTTGCCGCCGGCCTCCACCGCGGCGGCCGTGGCCTGAACGGCCTGACACAAGGAGGGGACTGTCGTCCCCTGTTCGGCCTGGAAGGAGCGCGAAGAAAAAGAAGAAAAAAGAAAAGAAAAGAAAAGAAAAAGAAGAAAAAGAGAAAAAGAAAAGAAAAGAGAAAGAAGAAAAAAAAAAGAGAGAAAAAGAAAAGAAAAGAGAAAGAAGAAAAAGAGAAAAAGAAAAGAAAAGAAAAAAAATAATAATAATAATAATAACAAAATATATATATATACTTATATATATATATAAATAAATAAATAAATAAATAATAAAAAAAAATAAAAAAAATGATGAGAGAGAGAGTTTCTCTCTCTCCTCTCTCTTCTTTCAGTCTGAACCCTTACTTTCTCTCTCTGAAATTGAACTTTCTCTCCCTACTTTCTCTCTCTAGAATTTTCTCTCTGTAGGTTGTTTCTCTCTTCTGATGGATTTCTTTCTCTCTAAAGTTATTCCTCTAGGATTAGCGTAGTGGAAGGTTTCATTTGATGATTTTGATCGAGTTTAGGGAAGAGTTTGATTTTAAGTGAGATTTTGATTTGGGATTTATTTAGATTGAATTTTGAATTAAAATTAATGTAAAAATATAATTTTCGATAATAGGCACTGAAGAATCTATTAGAAGTTAGTCGATCCATTCTTTTAGTGCTCCGTGAAAGGTAAGTAATGAATCATCTTCTCGAGATATTCCATATTTATTCTGAAAATAAATAATTATTCTCTGAAATTATGCATGATTTATGAAATTATGTTTTGTAAGAAAAGTACTTTTGAAATATTATGGTACATCGAATTATGCACATATTCAGTGAAAAATTATGATATATTATGATTCAAAGTGTTTTGATACAGATCGGATTTATGCTCTCAGCCTAACTATGTTTCAGTGGGCCCCACCAATGGGGATTATACGTTGGTACTCAGTGGACCCTGTCAGTGGGGGTTGTGCGCTGGTGTTTGTGGACCCTGCCAGTGGGGGTTGTGCGCTGGTATTTGTGGACCCTGCCAGTAGGGGTTGTGCGCTGGTATTCTGTGGACCCCGCCAATGGGGGTTAAACGTTGGTCATAGTCGAGGCTGTTGAGTTACGAGTATTTTGAATCGAATCGGATTTATGATCATATTATGTGTGAATATTTGAAAATATTGGATTTGTATTAAATCAGCATAAAATATATTTTTATGTTTATTTGCAGTATTGTTCTTAAAATTATAAAATATTTAGTTGAGATATTTGTTACTTACTGGGCTGTCTAGCTCATTACCTTTCTTTCTATTTTTTTTTCAGATTCAGATAATTAATTTTGAGTGTGGGAAGAAATATTGGGACAGAGCTTTTAGAGGCGAGATTTAGCATTGTCAACTTTATTGAACTTAGATCTATTATTTTATTTTTTAGTAAAATTTTATCGGATGTAAGATATTTATTTTAATTACTTGAATTAGAGTCGAATAATAAATATTTGAATTTATTCCGCTATGATGCATTGATATTGTGATGAGATGCCTTGCATACTTATGGAGAGAGTTCTTCATAAGTATGCGGCGGTTGCCATGATCCTTGATTCACAATCTCGGGTCGGGGGCATGACAATTAATATGGTATCAGAGCATAAGTGGATAAATTATGACACATAGAATTTGACATAGTATGAGTGTAGGTGGGTAAACATTAGAAATATTGGGATGTTAAAGTATGAGCATCATAATAAATCTATCCTAACAAATAGATAAATGAATCTAATAAGATTTTACTACTACAAGGTTACCATGCCTCCCCATAGAATGACAAGAACTACTCACGAAATTGCAAGAGAGACATCACAACCATGGGATGGTAGCACTCCCCATCTGACAGTGGCATCCCTCAGGAGGAGGGAGTCGTAGATCCTAATGGGAGTGCTTCGAGAGCACGTCAGGAACCAGATATGGCTCAGTTAATGCAGACCCTAATCAGGATGGTACAAGCGCAACAACAAATACAGCAGCAAATGCTTGAACAACAACAGATACAATGAGATACACAACAACATCAGCATCCACCACCACAACATGGAGAGCAACCAGTACAACGGAATAATATTTCAGAATTTAAAAAGCTTGCTCCTCTAGCTTTCAAGGGGACTACTGAACCTTTGGAGGCTGATAACTGGATAATGGAGATGGAGAAGGCCTTCGCTATCCAAGAGTGTCTTGATGAAGAAAAGATTCGATATGCAGCTTATTTACTACAAGGAGAAGTATACAACTGGTGTCAGCGACTACAGTGCAAGCATGAACAAGACGGTGAAATACTTACCTGGAAAAGATTTCGGGTTGCATTCTATGATCAATATTTCCCTCGGAGTATAAGGATCCAGAAAGAGCAAGAGTTTATTTATTTGAAGCAAAAGGGTATGAGTGTGACTGAATATGAAGCAAAATTTACAGAGTTAGCAAAATTTGCTCCGAGATTAGTGGATGGTGAGCAAGAACGTGTTCACAAGTTTGAGATGGGACTGAGAACTGAGATTCGAAAACAAGTGGTTCCATATGAATTGACAACTTATGCAGATGTGGTAAATAAAGCATTGATAATTGAAAGAGAAGTCAATGAAGAACGCATGGAAAGGGAAAGAAAGGAAAGAAAGAGAGCAAAATCAAATGATACACAAGGACAGAATAATAAAAACATCAAAAGATCAGCTAAGGGAACAATAGATAATAAGACTCAACAGATTGATGGTGAGCAGTGCTCCAGATGTGGCAAAAATCATGCAGACAAGGATTGCCATTGGAATGCAGGTGCTTGTTTCAAATGTGGTCGATGGATCATAAAATTGCTAGCTGCCCGCTAAATATAGAAAGTCAAATTGGCCAAAGAACTTATGAAGGACAACATAAGGGTGGTGGACAGATTTCTAAAACCCAAGGAAGAGTTTATGCACTTACTCAACAGAATCCACAGGCTTCCAATACAATGGTGACAGGTATGAAAATTTCGAGGACGAAATTTCTTTTTAGGGGTGAAGAATGTCATAGCCCAAAACCAAGTCCAATCCAGCAGACCCACGCCCAAAAAAAAAAAAATAGAGGAATCAAATCGGGAAGAAGACTCCCGATA